>NW_006238943.1:877984-931515 GCF_000226075.1 Solanum tuberosum | reverse complement strand
AAAACCCCCCCCCCCCCCCCCCATTATATAAATAGGTGTGATATTCTTATATTTTCATTTTGTGTGTGTTTCTGGGTGGTACGAACAGGGGAATACACCTCGTAATACCAAGGGAGAGACAGCAGAACCTCACCTGCAAGCTAATATTAAGTCAGCCCTCTGGTTGGGGCCCATATACTTATATTCGGTTAAAGCATCACAAACAACATCTAGGAAAGTCCCTCTCTTGACAATAACTGTCGTGCGCCTTTTGTACAACTCAAAAGGTATGCTGCTCTCACTTTGATTGTTCCCTTTATCCATGAATGCATTCATAAAGGTACTGGACTCTCTATGATGAAGTCCTTTAGAGTTATCCTGTCCCAGTTGTGCTCTATCTGCTGAAACCAACTTATCACCCATACATTCACTTCTCATTTTGTCAAAAACTGTTCTGCTTATCTGTTCATGCAAAACAAAAAAAAAAAACATATGTAGTAATTAAAGAGCCTAAATTTATATGTTCTAGAAGAATAATTTGGAAGTCACAATGCAAAATAATCCTCTAAAGAACATCAAACAATGGACTGGTCGAATCTCATAAAAGCAAACTCTCATCAGCAGGGTGAAAACAACCATTCTTGCCAATCCTTAAAAGCAGAATCCCAAGTGAGACTTAATGTCCTTTAAGAAGGATACAAAAAACTTTATGTTGCTCAGATCCTCCAGAAATGCCACCGCACACACGTTTAATCCTCCAAAAAAAGCACAAATCTTGAGAGGATCCGACAATAACCTCACAGCATTATTGGAGGATATGAACAGAGAATTTTTGTATCTACTGAAAAGGAATCCCAAATCTCATTAACATTCTGCTTTTAAGGATAGGCAAGAATGAGTTTCTTGGCAGCATTTATGGCAGATCCAATTCTCAATCATATAATTAAAAAGTAACACATTGCACATGAGCTTTGAAACAAGAAGGCATTAATTTCATATGCAGGCAGATCACAATTTTTAGGGGAAAAAACTCGACTTTACCAAGATAGTCATTGATGGAAAATTTACGTTGCTCGGATCCTCCAAAAAAAGCACAAATCTTGAGAGGATCCAACAATAACCTCACAGCATTATTGGAGTATATGAACACAAAATTTTTGTATTTACTAAAAAGGAATCACAAATCTCATTAAAATTCCTGCTTCTAAGGATATGCAAGAATGAGTTTCCTGGCAGCATTTATGGCAGATCCAATTCTCAAACATATAATTATAAAGTAACACATTAACGTGAGCTTTAAAACAAGAAGGCATTAATTTCATTCACAGGCAGAACACAATTTTTAGGGGAAAAAACTCAATTTTACCAAGATAGTCATTAATCTAACTTTCAAGCTTCAACCTTGTTTAAAAACAATAGATAGACCAGATATATACTTGATTAGACTTCCTTTTCATAACTGATCAGTTTGATATTGGCAGCTCACAGAACTAATGAAAGATTGTTAACATCCCAACAATGCTTTTACCATAACCAATTACTGAGACTAACAACTATGAATGAGCAAGTTAAACAGTACGGAACGAAAAAATTTCCAAATACAAAACCAAAAACAATAGTCCATCCGTTTCAAATTATTTGTCATATACTCCTTTTTAATCTATTTCAAAAATAATTACTTTTTACTTTCCTGGCAACTCTTTAATCCGTTTTAAAACATTTTGATACATTCTACAAATATTCAGTTTAAAACAGAACAAACAAATTGAAACGAAAGAGCATAAATCGGATCATAAAGACGGCACATTTTCAAAATAAATACCATATAAATCATCAAACCGAGAGAGGGTAAAAAATAAAATTTCACCTTAAACGCATGTCGAGGTTTACATCCCATAAGTTGCAGAGTACTCTGCAGAACAGAACGCGTATATCTAAATGAGTCTTTCCCTTGATCTCTCTTCTCCTCCACCTCCTCATCATCTACTACCACTATATACAACAGTTTCGTTACCTCTGTAGCCATTTCCTATAAATCACAACACCGAAAAAAACCTCAATCTCCGAGCCAAAAAAACAAAAAAACAATGCATATACTAAATCGTCATCCGTACATCATGGATCATCAATTACAGAAAACAACAACAAAATCAGATACATTATAACAAAACGATTCTAATTTTAATAATAATAATAATGCCGGTTACTACGATTGATGAAATTGAACCTGGAAAGATGAATTCGGAGTCGTTTTCGTCTGTATATATCGAAAACGGCGATGACGACGACGGCGGTGGTGTACGGCGGCGGCGGCGGTGGTTTAGGGTTATAACAAACCGGAGATTGATGAAGATGAAGAGAGGAATTTCCAACGCGATCTCGCCATAACAACTTTGCTGGGTTTTTTTCCACGCATCAAAACACGAGTGCTTACACGACTACCCCTTTCTTCTCTATTTATAGTAAAAAAAAAAAAAAAAACAAAAAAGATCCTATGGGTCGGGTCGGGTCGGGTTAAATACCGGAGCGATAATGAGTTGGTGTTCACACGTGAGAACTGAGAAGGAACAGAAAGCTGTGGGTACCCACCTCTTTGTCTATTTATAGTAAAATCCTTTTGTCTCTCTATTCATGTGAACGTATTTGAGCACGAAATTTAAGAAATAAAAGGAATATTTTTTTAATATTTGTGAAAAAAATGAGTATTTAAAAATTTAAAATTATTTGTTAATTTTATAATTTTAAATATATCAAGAAAAGTAAAATAAAGAAATTGAATATACGGAATATAAAAGTATGTTATTTCTACGAGATAGATTAGAAAGAAAAAAGTGTTAACATAGGAAAAAAGATAAAAATGTACATAATATAATCTTTATCTTAGTAAGATCGAAAAGTTATTTTTGATAAATTCTCAATTCAAATAAAAATTTAAATATATAAAATAATAACGAAGAAGTTATATTGAAACTAATGAAAAGTGTCATTAAATCAAGACGAGAAAAGTAGAAGAAAACTGACTACTTGTTTTAGAGGAATACTAAATATAAAAATATGTTATTTCTGCGAGAGAAAATAAAAAGAAAAAAGTCTTAACATAGGAAAAAAGATAATATGTACATAATATTATCTTTATCTTAAAAAGATAGAAAAGTTATTTTTAATAAATACTCAATTTAAATAAGTAAATAAAATAATAATGAAAAAGTCACGTTGAAAGTAATTGTGTCACGTAAATTAAGACGAGGAAAGTAGAAAACTGACCACTTCAACAGGTTTACACGTGTGAAGGAATCAGAAACAATGGTTTTTTTAATTCTGGGGAAAAAAAAAAGAAGACAGGTGGATCTGAACATGAGCAACAACTTTTGTCCTGGTTTTAGAGGGGTATAATTGTCAATTTGCATGATTAAGAATAGAACCAAAAAAAAAGATTGAAAAAGAAATTAAGTAAAAGTAGAACAAGAAAAGGACTTGAAAAATAAATATGAAGAGAAATATTTAAAATAATAATAAAAAATAAAAATAATCTCTTTAAATGTAAATTGCAGTAGGTAAGTCTAGTACATCATGTTCAATTTAAAAGATATTGAGAAAAGATAGATATCACGTTATCTGTGTGGATGATCACATTTTAATCAATTATTTTGTTTGAATATATTTTGTTTTAAGTCAAAAGTTTATCAGATATAATTATTATCTCTCTGAAATAAGAATAAAATCTATATATATTTCACCTTCTTCAGACTTGACTTATAGAATTACACTAAATTTATTGTTGTTACTATTGTACTCACTATTTACCTTTTTATTTCTAATTACTTAATAATAAAAACAAATTAAATATAATATATTTAAAAATCCATTTAATTTTGCCTGTGGATTTTGGGCGGTTTAAGGATGGCGGAAGACAGAGAGATATATCGGTCAAGGACACAAGTCCCAAGACAAATTAAGTTTATCGTCATCATTATTTTTAACCTTTTATTTTTATTTTTTTGCTTATATACATTTTTAAAAAAGTGATTTCCTTTTTATTCATTTATTTTCTTTGCCACCTTTATATCTCCGCAAAAAGTAGGGATAAAATTTATATACGTTTTATTTTTTAAAAAATAATTTGTAGAATTATAGAGTAATAAATGTTATTGTTAAGTATTATTTTATTTACATCCACTTGTACTATTTTCTTGAATATCAATCATTAATCATATGCTAATTCCAAATTATATTTTTACTAAATGTAAAAAATTTAAAAGTCTTTGGAAGGAACATTTTGGTATTACCAAATTGAAAGTGCAGTGACATAACATGTTAAGACTTAAGAGGCACATGATGTGTTAATTAGTTGGACTATTAGTAGGTTAACTAATTTAATTATTGTTAGCTTCTTTGTTAGAATTAATTGTAGTCAGTTAAATAAATGTAATACCCGTAATTGGGTAGAAAAGTTACACATGTCACTAAATAAATTAAGGAGCACTCTATTAATTAGACAAGATATAAAGTATTTTCAGCTTACCAAAACATGCATAACCTAAATAGAAGAGTTAAAAGATTGAGAATTATGGAAATAGTTAGTCGAGCGTTTTTTCACTTCTTAGTGATATAGCAAGATTTTTAGTCTGAAACGCATATTTATCGCATCTTAGCTTTTTACTCTCACATTCTTTTTTATTTATTTTTAAAAATAATAATTTTCTTGAGTCGTAGATCTAGCATAAACAGTCAATCTACCTCACAGAGGTAGAAAATAGGGTGTGCGTACATTTTATTCTTCTCGAACTTCACATATGAAACTATATTGAATATGTTATTTTTTTTTTTTATTTTCCATCCGTTGTCTGATACCCACATTGGAGCCTGACTAAATTCGAATTCGCGCCGGGAAGTCGGTAAAGCGCTCCCTAACAAAAGCGACTCCGTACCCAAGGGGGCTCGAACCCGAAACCTCTTATCAGTACTCCACCACAACCCTTGTTGGTGAATATGTTACTGTTATTGTAACATAAATAAGAAGGCAACATACTAATCTAATAATTAAAATACAAAAAACTGACTCAAACACTATTAATTAAAAAAAGAGCACACGTTAATTGACATGATTAAGAAAGAGATTAGCACCCACTAAAAAGGAGAGGTGGTGGCAAATTAAAGACCCAAAAGCTAGATACACTTTAATTATTTTTCAATGATTTCTACTTCACGGCGTTTTAATATAACGACTTTATAACTAATTAATTTCTTTTTAATTTGCAATTTGCAATAAGCCCCATTAATGTAATGGGATTTTTATATTTATACTACTCATAGACATCATTTTATTAAATCCCACCACAACAAAAAGAGACTCAATAGAATGACAAAGTCAATACATTTTTTATTAATCCGTGAATATGTTTTATCCAAGGTTACCTTCGTTTTTCTTTTTTGATTTTTCATCCGGTGTTTGATATTTGTATTAGAGTCCAACTATTTTAAATTTGTGTCGCGTAGGATCTCATTCAGAGAGAAGTGCTCCCTACCAAAGATTATCCAAGCCTCAAACTCGAGACTTCTAGTTAGAAAAGAAGCAACCCCATCCGTTACACTACATTCTTTGATAGTTTGTACTAAATTACATAATTTCATTTCACTTGATATGTTCGAATTCTATCAAATGACGTATGAATTCAAATAAGTTACGAGTTTAGTAACAAATTCAAAAGCTCATAAAATTTAAATTTCATTTCACTTTTTATCATCATCAAAAAATATAAAATATCGCCATATAAAATAAAAACACCATAGAACATGGTACTAAAGTAGGTAAGATATTTATTTATCTTATTATATATGTACCTAATTTTGTCGGGTCAAAAACGTGTACATAAAATGGAGCAACAAGACATAAATGTACATATGAACAACGACAAGGCATCAATAATTTATTGATTTGCAATAATTTTACGAAATACTTGCTATTTTTTTTATTTCAAAATATTACTCTATTTTATTATGTTAAATATGTCATCTTTGTAGTTATATATATAGCAACATTAACTGGATACTATGTTATGGTTTATTGAGATTATTGATAATGTATCTACGTAATAAGTTTTAAGGGTACACATACAAAATTTAAGTAAAAATATCTATGAAAATACTTATTATAATGTATTACTAAGATGTTCAAATGAAATATATATAATTTACATATTTAAATAAAATTTATTAATAAATTTAAAAAGTTATTGATGTATTCCGAAAAAGATAAATAGTCGTAAATTACTATTTGTTGAATTGATGTAGTCTTGCTTTACAAAAGGTTAACAAATTAAGAATTTATTAATATGGGTCCATAATGGGCACGCAGTTTAAAATACTGTCAAATCTTCTAGAAATATTAATTTAAGATTTTTTTTTCGACTTCAAACTTTGAATTATACTTTTTTAAAATAAAAAAAATAAAAAAAAGAGTAGTTATTGACCCTTTTATTTTATACGGTAAAGGGCGTAAAATATCCTCAAACTATTAAAAATGGTGCAAAATTACCCTCCTTACACCTATTAGCCCTTAAATACCGCTCACATCTACCTTTGGGCTCCATATTGCCTTATTTTTAACAATCCTTAATTTAAATTTAATTACTAAATTCATTAATGAAGTGTCAATCATCTTTGGTCACCCTATAATTAACCTAAACTAATTTAAAAATATTCCACCCATTCAAGTCAAATCAACCTGCCCAAATCAAATAAAATCCGCCCCGATGACCAACTCAAATGAAGAATTTCAGACCCATTTGGAGATCATCAACATCACATTTCTCTAAGACTTCATCAAAAAAATCAAGCATCAGTTCTCTCCATACCAAGACGCATTTTTATTTTTCAGCAAGTGACTCAAGAATTCTTCAGCTGATATTGAAGACGTGCTGAATAAATGTACCATGCATCTTGAGTAAAATTTTTTGACTTATTAACTATATTAGTATCCGTAAATTTGCGAGAAATTGATGGAAGAAACATAATTTTCTCATAAGAAATTGAATTTTAGATATGTCATTTTTGGAATAAAATATTAGTAAGTTGTTTGAATAATTCGACAGATATGGTAAACTCAAGAACTTTGATTCACAAACGAAAAGTCACAAAATTCCATGATAAAAATCTCATCTTTGTGGACTTTATACATTCTTATTTCATACTTAAAAGTTGGTCAAGTACACAATCTGAAAATTCTGAGCTATAATTAAAAGCAATAAGAAATCAAAAAAATCAACTGATTTTTTTTTCCTCAGTGAGCAAAAAGCACAGAGAATTACAATATTCAAAGTATGAAATTACCAAACAAGAAAAAAGAAGACGACGAAACTAGGGTTTTGGAGAATAGAAAATAGAAAGAGATGAAATGATAAAGCAAAAGAAATAAAGAATGGAACCAATAGTTGAATTTTCGCCGGAGAAAAAGGCAGTGATAACACAGTCAGCCGCACTTGGAGAAAGAGATGGAAAAGGCGTAAGTTAGCAGTTAATTTGGGGCTGATGGGTCAAATAGATTGGGGCGGGTCGATTTGATTTGGGAATTAGTGAATTTTTAAATTAGTTTAGGTTAATTATAGAGTGACCAATAGATGATTGCCATGCCATTAATGAATTTAGTAATTGAATTTAAATTGAGAAATGTTAAAAATAAGGGTAATATGGAGCCCAAAGGTAGATGTGAAGGGTATTTGAGACCCAGTAGGTGGAAGGAGGGTGATTTTGTATCATTTCCAATAGTTCGAGGGTAGTTTAGGCCCTTTTCCGTATTTTATATTTTACTATCTTCTTGAAAAAAATACTACGGCTCTTTCTTTATCCTAATGATTCTTCAATTACTACCTTGGCTCAATATATCTTTGATAATTTTCACTTTATTTTCGTTGGAAGTTTATGATTTTCGAGTCAAATGAAATCGAAAATATTTTTAAAACTTTCAAGTTGTGCTTGACATTTTAATTTTAAGAATTGTCGTAGTGAAGTTAAATGTGATAGTTATTTAAATAATAATCTTTAAAGGTGTCCTTTACATTTTAATTTGAAGAATTGTCGTAGTAAAATCAATATGATAATTATTCAAACAGTAATATTTGAAAGTTATTGCGAGTAACAATATTTTTATTCCTTTTAGGAAACAAATATAACAACTAAAATATCAATATTTTTGTGAGATAAATGATACAATCAGACTTCTATTATAGTAGTGATTTGAGAATTTTACGTGCAAAAAGAATTATTTTCAAAAGTAAGCACAATGGTTTCATGAAATGAGTGATAGATAAAATTGTATTTGGCAGATCTAATTATAGTTGTAATTTGAAAATTTTACGCATCGAAAAAGACTTTTTTGAAGAATAAGCACTACAAGATTTCACGAAACAGGTGATAGAAAGAGACTTTGTTAGATTTCACATTTTTAACTTGATATCCAGAATCTCAAGTGACGAGAAAAACTCTTTTAGAAGTAAATATTGTACAGTGTGAAAAGATTGTGATAGACAAAATTATTTTTACTAAACTTAAATTTGATCGTGATCTAATCTAATGCGGCAAAAAAACTCCTTTAAAAGTAATAAGTATTGTACCATTTAGTGGAATGAACGATAAACAAATAAATGTCTTTATCATGTATTCTCTCTATTTGACAATCTTATGTGGTGAAAAAGCTCTTTTAAAAGTAATAAGCATAGTATGATTTTGTGAGATGAGCGGTATATAACAAAGGAATAATTGTACAGAATGACAAACTTATAATCTAAAATAAATGGAGTAGCTACTGTTTGATTTAATTGCTCCCCGTAGCAAACGTTTGCCAGTCGCCTCAGCTCCCTCCAAATTCTCGCTCGCCACTCTCCCTTTCTGTTCGCTCCCTCTGTACTCGCCTCTCTCGCTTTATACAACATAATTGTATAAATTGCGTTTCTGTTTGTATAAAGCGAGAGAAAATTGTATATACACATGCAAAATACATATATATTCGTCCTATACACTTATTATTATACAATAAAAATATTTCCCTACCCAGTTCTCTTTTGTCTTTCTCTCTTTCTCGTTTTATACAAACACATATTATACAATATAATGTAAAATTTATGTTTGTATAAAGCGAAAGAAAATTGTATATACACATGCAAATACATATATATTCGTCTTATACACTTATAATTATACAATACAAATATTCCCCTTCCCAGTTCTCTTTTGCCACTTTCTTTCTCGTTTTATACAAACACAGATTATACAAATATAATGTATAATTTATGTTTGTATAATGTATAATTTATGTTTGTATAAAGCGAAAGAGAGTGATTTTTGATATACAAATATTTTTGTCAACGATTTATACAAACGAGAGGCTAACAACAATTTATACAAATGGCATGTCAGCGAAATTATACAAATCTAAAGAGGAGCCAACGAATTATACAATTTACTTCTTTTTGTATATATGTATAGCGAAATAGACATAGCTTTCAATTGTATATGTATAGCGAATTATACATATATATGTTTGTTATGAAGCGCAATTATGCAAACTTTGCTATAGCATACAAATATGATTTTTTTTGTTTGCTATATGTGAAAGTTGCTCTATAATAAATGCTTTTATCAACTAATCTTAAACTTTCTCGATTTGACAATCCTATGCAATGAAAAAGCTTTTTTAAAAGTTTTGACAACAATATGGTGTAATGAGATGAGCGGTATATAACAAAAGTTTTTTATTAATGATTCTGATACTTTTTCGATTTGATAATCTTACGCGGTGAAACGTACTCTTCTATGGTGTCACATTCTCTATGGCGAACCCCAATATTAATCCATCTTATTGGTGGGATTCTCTTCACGTTCCATAATTGTTGAACTGTCTCTTGATTTTCAGTTCAAAATTTATAGTCAAATTGTTCTTTTCACCAAACATCATAAGCCAAAAAGCTAATTTATGTCATTTTCAGCATATAATTGGGACAATATTAGTGGTTTAGCAAAACACAAAAATGACATCTCAAGTCAAAATATTGTGAACTATTTCACGTAGAATCAGATTCAGAAAAAAATTAAATAGAATGTTTTCAAAATTTAAAAATAGAATGGTTTCAAAAAAAAAATTATAAATAGAATCGAAAGTGTTATTTATCAATTTAATCACGAAACGTTTAAAAACACTAGTCAAATACGAATAATATTATTAGAAAAAAAAAAGTTTTACAATATGTTATCAAATTGAGTTAGAGTCTCCTTTTGTTCCTATAACTGAACCCCGGAAATTGCATTTCGAAAAAAAACTTTTAGAGAAAGTTAATACTAGTAGGTAATAAGAATTCAATCTTCCCTTGAATACTATATGTGTTCAACTAATTAAATTTCAAAAATTAAAAGGAGTTGAATAATAATGTGAACATATACATTTAAAAAAAAACAACATAATTTTAGAATATGATTCTGAATAACGTGTTTAAACAACTTGTTGAAACCCTTTTAGTTTTTACTTCCCCCCCATATAAACAAGAACAATAATAACTTTATTATTATTATTATTATTTATTTATTTATTTATTTGCAAAAAAAACAGAGATAAATCAAACGTGGAGATATAATAAGAGCAAGAAACTTTTTCTAATTAATCAATTATTAGAGATCCTGCAAGAAGAAAAAAAAAGGGAATATGCCTTCACACTCTTCAAACAAATTCATTTTAAAAATTGGGGTGCTTTTTCTCTTATTCTTTTTTTAAAATAAAATAAATATAATAAATTATGGGATTCTTTTATTACAACAACAACAACAACAATAATAATAATAATAGAAAAGAATATCCCAGCTGTATGTACAAGGAAAGTATCATTTTCTTTACTACTAGTGTGCAATTTGAGTAAAAGCACTTTTTTTTAGTACTTTATTTTATTTATTCAATGTAATGGGCAATTTTTATTTTTGTTGATTTCTCAACCTAGTGTCTAGAGCCCGTATTGGAGTCCGTACTAAATTCAAATCGCACAATGCAAGGTCTATTTATGAGTGACGCTCCCAACATAATCTTCTCCATACCTAAATTTCATTTATATATTCGGATCGCACTCAGGATGGAGCAGACCCTTCATTGTACAATGTAATGACACTTTTATATATATATATATATACTTTTTTTTTTCCTGTTTTTAATATTCTTGTATTGTAGTATAATGTATGTAGTTCATAGATACCACTGCCTGCATATATTGATGAATAAAGCAACGAATCAATGCATTTTTATTTTAAAATGTTAATGGTTTAAAAAGTATGTGTATTTATTAATTATATAATATATAATTACTAGTGTATTATTCAAATTGAATTTAAAAAAAAAAGTTTTACTCTTAACTTTCCATCAATAATTCAAGATTATGGAGATTTGGTGTTGTATACAAACTTATTTTTATTTTTATGTGTTTTCTAAGAGAAACTTTTATTTTACACATAAAAAATTTGAAATGATTATTTTTTTTATATTTAATTTGTAAATGACTCGAAGAGACCATATTTTTCTAGAACAAACTTTATCTGTTGATATGAAAATGAAGTTAAATTCAATAAAAATAACCTTGAAAAATTTCTGCTTTACGAAGAAAGATTGAACGTGACATACCAAATATCGATCATAGCTCCCTACTCAATATTAGGAAATACACTAAAAAAAATTATTAAAAAAATATTTTAATAAGATATCTTAGTAGATAATACAAGAAGTTATCATCCTAATTTCTCGTACAAATTAGTGTACCCAACACAAGATCTTATTTTGGTTAATAAAACCTACTCCCCTCTGTCCCTAATTACTTGTCCACTTTTAAATTAGTACACCTATTAAAAAAATAATTATTGACATAGTGAGTTTACCATTTTACCCCTATTAATTATGAAGTAGATGAATTAAAAACTAAGGTTTTCAAGAAGTTCTATATTTTTCAACGTAATTAATTGAGGGTATAATAGGTAAAAAAATTGTCCTTTCTGATTTGTCAAAATGGACAAATAATTAGAGACAACTAAAAAATGAAAAGTGGACAAGTAATTAGAGACAGAGGTAGTAGTAAATATCACCAAGAAAATACACACTAAAATACACGAAGAAAGTATTTTTTTTTTTTAAAAAAAAAAACAACCTTGAAAATTAATATTTAGAATAACTTAATTATTCTCCAAAATTCATCCCCCAAAAAACTAATCAAAATATACAATTTGATTCGACCAATCTTGAACCAACCCATCTTGAATCAAGAAAAACTTTGATTATGTCGATATTTCTATTTTCTCGTTGACCCATATGTAAAAGGTAAGTCACCTTTGTCCATAAAGAATACTAAAAACGAAAATTTTTAGGCTAATCTGGGTCTATTATGGAGATATGGTCGTCCATAAAGCCATTTGTACATTATTTGACGTCTCGATTTTCTAGAGTCCATAGAGAAGGGTATGAAGCCTCGCTATTTATTTACTATGAGCGGTAACATAGTGCAAATTCAGATTAATCATATGACACTCTATTGAAATAGTCAAGCTTCGATATAAATATCAGACAACGATGAAAAAAAATCCTTTCACTTTCACTAGCTCTTAAATAATTACAGGATTGATACTGACGGATGAGAAATCAATGCAGTGGGAATCTGTGCTTTACTAATTCCCAGCCCCAATTAATTTATTAATGGTCCATGACTTTTTATTATTATTATTATTATTATTATTATTATTATTATTACTATTATTATTATTATTATTATTATTGATACTCGATTAAATTTAAATTCATGTTGGTAAGTATTGAGAATAAACTTTTCTAAAAAGTAAAACGACTTCACACACATCACGCTTGAACTCGAGAGATTTCTTAAAAAATTAAAGAATATTTATCACTCCAACATAATTATATTACTTTTTTCATTTCAATTTATTTAATCAGTTTTGATTCGACATGAAATTTTTAAATATGTAAAATGTATTAAAATGAAACAAAAAATAGAATGAACAAATTAAAACAAAAAAAATAATTGTTTGTGGTTCAATGTTTCTTCTATAGTGGATTACTATTATTACATATAATTTAGTTTTTTTTTTAATTTATTTTTTCTTGCTTTATTTTGATATTAATATGAATCCAATGGGAAAATACCATAAAAAACATTTGGGACCACATGCCTATATTCGTATATAGTCACATATACTATTTACCTTTAGTAATCATATATTTTGAAAAATAAAATCTTGATGAGATTGTGCTTGACATATCACTAATCTAGCTCTTCATATATAAAAAATGGAATTGCCGATAATTGTAGTATTTTAAAAAAACATGATTTTCTTGAGTCGGGAATCTATTGAAAAGCTATATCTCCACCTCATAACAGTTGTGGTAAGGTCACCTATACTTATCTTTCACAGTTTCTACTTATGAAGACATTATGAGTTCATAGATTTTATACAATATAGTAACATTTTTGTTTCAAATTCTACACGTATGCCCAAAAATTAATATAGTCAAACTTAAATATCATAATGACTATTTACGAAAATTTTCCTTTTTAATTAAATGAAAAGGAAAGACCCTAAAATAATCTTATAGTAGCGACTAAAAAGCAAAATAACATTCCCTCAAGTATATGTTCACCTGGTCTTTATTATGTTTAATCATAAATTAGTTAGCTCATGAGCATACTACTATAATGAAAAAACTTACCTAAATCTCACTAGTTAATGGATTAATTACACAGATATACTCTAATTTATAAATTTTCACTAATTAATGAACTAATCACTTAGATATACTTTATAATATTATGTATCGTATTAACTTTTGATACATTCAGATATATGTATCTCGGGATACATGAGGTCAAATTAGATGTTATTTTCTCTATATACATTGTATACAAGTTGATTCACATGTATCAGGGATACATAACACTCTCGCTTGCCTCTCTCATCTCCTATCCCAGATACATGTGACTCACTCCATATACATTAGTATTTATCAAGTGCAGTGTTTTAAAAAGCGGGGACGTGAGGCAAGGCGTTTTATGCAGTACGGGGCGAGGCGTAAGCCCCGAGACACGGGGCCTAAGTCCCATGGATCTACAGGGTGTAGTCTCATGTATATTCAATTTTATAGTTTTATTACTAATAAAATAAGCAAAAGTAAACATTTCAATGATTTTACATATATTTTTTTTATAAATAACCTATAATATTTAGAAATTATATTATGATTTTTATTTGAGATAAGTATTAATAATCAATTATGAAGAAAAAAAATATTATAATTACTATTTGAGAAATATCATTACTCCAATAATAAAAAAATATGATTTAAAGCAAAAAAGGTTCAAAAAATAAATTAAAAACACTCGAACCTACATTTTTACACTCAGGATTTATGTTTTATGCTCGAGGCTTACTCCTCAAATTTTGAACTTACGCATTATGGATCTACGTCTTTAATTTACAACCCGGAGCGTTTGTGGTACCCCCCCCCCTCGTGACTCACCCCAAAAACGTTTTTGAAAACACTAATCTAATGTGATTTGCATGTATCTGAGATATATAACAAATCTCGCTCGCCTCTCTCCCTATTTTAGTGAATCTGATAGCAAAAATACATGTATCTAAGAGTATCGTCCTCAATATATAATAGGAAACTCATCAAAGTGGTTATATATATAATAATTTAAAAATATAAATAAAGAAAAATAATATACATGATAGTATTTCTCCTACTATAAACCAAAAGAAATAAATTGAGTATTCAAGTCGGAAGTTTTAGTAGATGGTGTAATCAAATGGTAGGATTTGCACTAGATAATCGATTTTACATGTGCTATTTAAATTACATTAAAAGTTAGGCTTGATAGTCCCAAACTTCAAATCTATAAAAATTTAAATTCTTACTCCTATTCAAATGTCAAATCTTAGATATGAAGTTAGACTTGACAATCACCGCATAATCGAATTGAATTTTTTCTGCACCCAGAGGATGTATAAGTCGACCTTGGCCTCTGAATTGTCATTTATATATTATATATATATATAAATAAAATCAAACCTCTCTATAACAACAATATTGTACATAACATGAAAATTGAGAAAGAAGCAAAGCTCATTTTCCTATCGAGGTAAAACGGCACACAAGAGAAGGTTGGTCCATCAAAAGTCTGATTCCTCCATGAACAAAGCTAACTAATATTTCATTCCATTTTTTTTATTCGCAACGAGGGGGAGAGAATGGAATTCTTTACGAAGTTAAAAAAAAAACTGTGGCTTTTTCTCCGAAATTGAACGATAAAGTACACCTGATTCTAAGTGCAGGAAGGACTAAATATGACGAGGCACTCGATTTGATTCAGATATTCTTGATTATTCGACGTTATTTCTAGAGTAGCAAAACAATAACACAGAACATAGCATATCGGTGCACACAACACCGGAGTCCCAGAATGCAGAATGTTTAAAGACCAACAGATGGAACGAAGACTATCCACGAACTGAAAAGGTAAAGAACATGAATAACTAATAGACTATTATCCGTTCTAAAGGACAAGACATTTGCCTTTATGTTTACCAGAACAAACAACAATGTTATTCAATCAATACAAGTTCTAACTGTGGGGGCTAAAAGCAAGCTAAAAATAACAATACGTTCATGTAGTTCTACGCTAACATTGTTCTGAACAAGCCAGCCCCACGTCAATGTTCATCTCAACACCAACAAAATTTCCTAGCAAAGATTGTCATATCGATCACACTTGAAGTCCTTGTGGAGCAGCAGGTGCAGCCACCTTAGGCTTTGCCTTCTCGACCACTATGGCTTGTGTAGTCAGAACCATTCCTGCAACTGATGCTGAATTCTGCAAGGCACATCTTATCACCTTGGCTGGATCAATGACTCCAGCGTCCACGAGATTCTCATATATGTCTGTCATCGCGTTATAACCCATCTCCCATTTGGCTTCCTTCACCTTCTCCACGACTACTTCTCCTTCAACTCCAGCATTTTGGGCTATCAAAGATGCTGGGGCTACTAATGCCTGCATGCCCGAATTGAAAATCAACAAAGGATTAACAGAAGCCCACCATACACAAACACACAACCAAAAAAGAACACTTAATTCCCCTAGTTCATTCAGGACACACTTTTTTTCAAGTTTATTCCCAAGAAAACATCCTTCTATACTTGGTATCTGTTATGCTTCCAATGTGGCATGCTCTTATAGACATGAAAATGTCATTGCGCCTTTGAAAGCACATGTTGTAATGGTACTTTTGGTTTGTCCAATCAAACAATATCATATAAAATAAAACGAAATAAATTTAGATATTGATATTTGAGCATTCTTTACCTTTTGAATGATGTCAGCTCCCAATCTTTCATCTGGGTCTTCAATCTTCGCCTTAATGGCAGGGACATAAGTTGATAAATGAACAAAAGCAGCACCACCACCAGGTACTATTCCCTCTTCAATTGCAGCAAAAGTTGCATTCTTTGCATCCTCAATACGAAGCTTGCGGTCTTCAAGCTCGGCCTCTGTTGCAGCTCCAACCTTTATGACGGCAACACCCCCAGAAAGCTTGGCAATTCTCTCAGCAAGTTTCTCGGAGTCATACACCGAGTCCGTCTCAAACAGCTCCTTTTTAAGCTGAGCAATCCTAGATTGTATCTCATCCTTTGATGCTGCATCAGCGATGATGGTTGTTGAGTCCTTGGTAATTGTCACCTTTCTGGCAATTCCAAGTGCTTCAACTGGGGTATTCTCAACGAGCAGGCCCAAATCAGTTGCCTGGTACTCAGCTCCTGATATAACATGACAACTTTATGGTAAGGAAATGCTCAGTCTTAGGTAGATGCATTTGAGGACCGAAAATAATCCATGCAAGGTATCACAAATGGAGTGTACAGTGGACAGTATCCATGATTATGTCTGCTTAAAAAGAAACGGCTAAACTAACACCAGGATGAACGTTAGGGATCCAAGGAAACAAACTTAGGACTTGGTCTCTCAGGGTAACAATGTTTCCCTTAACAACCCATCTTTATCAGGACGAAAAGAAGAGAAATAAGATTTCTTGTTTCTAGATCAAGCTCAAGCATGACAATTAACAACTTCTACAATATTATTACCAAGTCCACAATTTCCCCTTTTTTAGAAAATTATTGACACACTAAATAAGCTTACAAAAGTTCTGCTAATATGCTTAGATTCCGTTCCAAAATAATTATCGTTCCATGATGCATGTACTTTGATATTAAATAGTTTTACCAGTATTACCATGTTTTCGTTTTTTCAAGTAGGCTCATCAAAGGGAGTGTTCCACTCGAGTAGGCCAACCAAAATGAGTGAAACTCCCAATTCTCTCTCTCTATCCTTCAGGCTCAAACTCAAAACTTTTGAAGAAACATGTAAATTTTCTTCATCGTCTTTCTTACGATTTTTTTTTGTTTCTATTAACTAGGACCAAGATGAACATAAGGATTCAAGGAAACAAACTTTGGACTCAGCATCTGAAGATAACACTGGTTTCTTTACCACTCTACATTAATCAGGATAAAAAGAAAGAAAAATGAGTTTGTATGTCCAGATCAGCATTGATCTCTCTCGCTGTATACACAACACACACACACACACAAAGACTGCTTCACTCTGTTTTTTTTCCGGTTAAGCTTGTTTCTATTAATTTTGAAGTCCAAACATCAATGCCAGAAACGGGATATATGTTAGACAAGCTCCTCTATCTTATGACTGACAAAGGAACAAAGGAGATCCAGGAGACTAGTGTACTCTACACTATCATTAATATTTCTTTGACGAGAGCTGAAGTTAAGTGAGTTTGAGAACCTGTCACAATGGCAATATCTTGCAGAAGAGCCTTTCTCCTTTCACCAAATCCAGGAGCTTTGATGGCAGCAACATTCAGTATACCCCGCAACTTGTTCACAACAAGAGTGGCCAGAGCTTCCCCGGTGATATCCTCGGCAATAATGAGGAGAGGGGCGCGTAATTGAGTTGTCTTTTCTAATAGAGGGATAATATCCTTGATAGCAGAGATCTTCTGATCAGTAACCAAGACTCTAGCATTCTCAAATTCAGCAATTAATTTCTCAGAGTTGGTGACAAATTGTGGGGAAATATATCCTCTATCAATCTGCAATGAATGAAGTAAAAGTTGTCAATAAAAGATGGAAGCTAACCTTAAGAGACAGGACACCGTAAAGAATATAAGTCATAACGAACCTCCATTCCTTCTTCAACATGAACAGTTGTCTCTAAGGAGGAGGATGACTCAATGGACAACACACCATCTGGACCAACTTTGTCAATTGCATCCGCAATCATGGTACCAATACTTTCATCATTTCCAGCAGAGATTGAAGCAATAGCTGGTGGAAGAAACCATTCAAAAAACCAATCATCAGCTTGTCACATCAGATGAATGACCTATAGAGTCCTCAAAGAAAAGCATCAAAATATTACCTTTGATGTCGTCACGACCTTTAACAGGTCTAGCCTTCTTTTCTAGCTCTTCAATCAAACCCAGTACAGTTTTGTCAATGCCCCTCTTTAAAGACACTGGATTTGCACCAGATGTAACACTCAGCAGACCGAGTTTAATGATTTCCCGAGCAAGAACAGATGCAGTTGTGGTTCCATCACCAGCTGAATCATTGGTTTTGCTTGCAACCTTCAGTATGCATTTGAAAATAAGAAAAGGAAGATAAGTTCAACATATGTAGCAAATAATGCACATAAAGGAATACATATAGAGGACAAAATTACTGTGATCTCAAGTAGTAAGAACTGACAGAAAGAACTAACCTCCCTGATAAGGGCAGCCCCAGCATTCTCCATAGCATCAGGTAGCTCGATGGCACGAGCAATTGTAACTCCATCGTTAACCACCTTAGGGGTGCCATATTCATCCAACACTACATTCCTTCCTGCAGGAAAGTAAAAAGGACTTCAGGACTTCAACCAATCATAAGAAGCATAGTGACAGCCTCAATCAAACAAGTGGATCGATTATTGAAAATCAACCAAGCATAGCATGAAATCACAGTCCAAGGTAGTTAGGTAGTTAAACCACAGCTAAAAGAAACAGAAGCATAGAAGTAGAGCATTCAAAATGTTCCACTGATGTATTGCACCACTTGGGACAAGAAATTCAGACACAGCACAGTAATGCTAAGCAGTAATCAGGCATTCTATCACATTCAACATACATATACTACAGAAATAATCAGTCAATGTTCGTACAAAATGAAATATATTCAAGTGCACTAGATAATTGACTGGATCCACCACGATTTCTTTAAATCAAAAACAACATTTGCCTTTAATTCTGTCACAGCTGACAACATCACCCACCTCAATCTTATCTACTTTGGCTCTAAAGAAATCAGAACTAAATAAACATAACATACAAAGAGAGCTAAAATATAACTCCACAGTTTCAGGCCACCAATTTGCTTCATTTTCATTTCACAAGAAAAAGTAAATGACCTGAATACTCACAATTGATCATTCAATGATTCGAATATGCAATAAAAACCAAAAGTTCAATCAGAAGTGCTGCAAAATATAGCAAGGACAAAGAGGAGGCAGCAGAAACATACCCCTTGGACCAAGAGTCAGGCCAACAGCATCAGCAAGCTTGTCGATACCAGCCTGCAGGGCACTCCTAGATTTCTGGTCAAAGGCAATTTCTTTAGCACAGGCCTTGACTACAAACCGGTTCTTTGCACCCTTGTTGCCAAATCTCTGTCCCTGCAATTGGCTGACCTTCCTATTCTTCAAACCGCCCTGCATCAAAAAGCCAAATAAATAAACAAATAAGCAACCCAAATTTACCACACAGTAAACAACAGCGAAGGAGTCAATGCTAAATGGACTATATCAAGCAATTGTACAAAGACCAACCAAAGGTACAAAGAGTATACATACTAGCAAACACAACCCAAAACAAGACAACCCATATCAATAACTGGTATAAAAAAGAGTACTTTATAGTAAATGATACTCACAATTAGGATGACCCGTGTCAGCAGAAGGCACAAACAGCACACATAATAGCAAACACGACCCAAAACAAGATAACCCACATCAACAAATGGTATAAAAATGCATACTCTATAGTAAAACATACTCAAATTATGATGACTCATATCAGGGAAACTCACAAACAACAACAGAATTGCGAAAATAGACAGAAAACACGAACACCCATATCAAGAAATGGTATAAGAAAACATACTTTACACTAAAAGATACTCAAATTATGCTGACCAATCCACGAAAACGCACAAACACCACACAGAATTGCGAAATAGACAGGAAACAGGAACACCCATATCAAGAAATGGTATAAAAAAGCATACTTTACACTAAAACATACTCAAATTAGGATAACCCATATCAGTAAAAGCCCCAAACAACACACAGAAGAACTAACAAGACATGAAACAAGGAACACCCATATCAAGAAATGGTGAAAAAAGAACATACCTGTTTAGAAGGAGAAGGGATAATAGAAGCAGTGGAAATAGCATTAGCAGAAGCCATTGCAGAGAAGAAGAAGAAAAGGGTTTTAGAGAGCTGCTATGTTATTGTGAGTGGATAAGGGGATTGGGTGAGTTAGGAATGAAAAGAGTGACAAGTTTGGCGAAGTATACAAAGAGAGACTAGGGCTTAATATTTTGCATTTTTTTTTTGGAAGTATTATTGATAGAGTGAGGAGTTTCCAGAAGATTCTATCCTTTCCAGAACCATTGAGACTTTAGAGCAAGCAAAATGGGTATTTGGTTGATGACTTGTTTGCAAGTTCTAACCCATCCACATTGAATGGAGCAATTAAGTTGCTAGCCAATTCTACTCGGTTTTTCAAAAATAGCCTCTTATATGAAATATGGAAAAATTATACTTTACTTCTTCCAGATTCTGCTTATTGAATTACAGTGTATTGGGAGACGACCTCCCCGCGGTAGTATGAGTTTTCTCTTTCCTTGATGTTACACAGAATGCACAATGGAGGTAGTACAATGTGCTAAGTGCCGCCGAAGCAGCATAAGTAGGATTCTATTACTACATAACAATAAAGCGGGATAGCATTTTGCGTCCACATGTTTGAATTCGAGGGTAAAGAAGGAATGTTGTTGTTATTTAGTTTCAGACAAAAATGTTCCTCCCAATTCTTTATGTCAAACAAATTTATGTATCTAATAGTTTAAGAAAAGTAGCACTGATTTTGAATGAAAAATTGGTCTTAATTTAACCAGAAACATATAAAAGCAAACTTGTCAACTTGTTTTGGTTAACGTAACTATGGAATTTACCGTGGATATATTGTTGTTGTTATTATTATATAATTTATAATTAATATAATGTAAGTTTCAGACAAAAATGCTCCATTCTCTTATTTATGTTGAATAATAAAATTATGTATCTAATAGAAAAAGAACACAATGCTAAATTTTGAATGATAAATTGGTCTCAATTTGATGAGAAACATATAAAAACAACCTTGCCAACTTATTTTGGTTTATTTAACAATGAATATTAGCTTATCGAAGTCTTGGCACTAAGAAACATTTAGCTTTTATTCATTTTGATATTCCTCTTGCCATGAATAATACTCGAGTTAAAGTAAAAGTGAATACTTTTGACTCACACTCCAAACACAAATTTTTTTCAACTTAAATTTCGTAAGTTTAAAGTTAATTTTGAAGCAATTAACTCATAAAAAAGTTTTATATATTTCGACTATGTCTTAAATAGCAGTCACTATGTGGCCCTTTGGCCCATTATTGAATTCATCCGCACTCTCTGGGCTATGAATTTAGAACTTTGGATGGTTAAAATAATTGGATAAATTACCTAACTACACATTATTTATTATCATATTTTCTTATTTTCCCTACCATTTCAGAAAATATCAAAAATTCCTTCTTTTGCTCTCATCATTCCTTTTTCCGGATACATTAATTTAAAATCTAATAGCCATGATTTCCCTTTCTTTTTCACGCCACAAATATCTCCACAGTTACCTTCATTAATCCATTTTTGAATTTCAAATCTTTTCTCTTTCCAATTAATGATTTCAAGTTATTCTAGAGGTAGATTTCTTTTCATCACTTCAATTTTCAATTTCTTTTAATTTTATTTTTTTTAGTTTTTCATCTTAAAAAATTATTGAATCTGTTATTCCCGGTCTCTTTACTGAAAGTCTGAAACATAATGTACTTGATAACTTGATTGTTGATTCATTCATGTATATACTTGATAACTTAGTTGTAGTTAGTTGCTGATTCATTCATGTTGTATTAGTTCAATTTGTCTACAAGTTTGATTCAAAAATTGAGAATTTTTTGGAATAATGGGAAGAATTTTTTTAAAAATATTACAGTACTTATCAATCTATTAAATATTTTAGAAATAGTAATGTATCATGAGTAATATATCCATCTCGAGATCATAAATTAAAAATCGACTAGACAACACAATACATGTAATTTCATATCTTTCATTATCAGATCTTTTTACCCTGAAGTTAAGTTATAAATAGTAATGTATCATGCACAATTTTATGGGCATGATACATAAATGCATAAAAGCTGATAATCTTATTGTATTAAATACATTATTATCAACTACAAAATGACACATTTATAGATACAAATTATTTCAGCTTACGTACATCCTTCTTTCACAACCTTATTGTATTAGATACATTATTATCAACTACAAAATGATACATTATATATAAAAAAATGTATCTTATCAACTTGAAATCTTCCACAATTGCATATTTATCTTTCAAGTCAAACAATGTATCTTCATCCAGAATTATAGACCGAATAAAGAAACTTAGATGATGCAACAACTTGTTAACATTAAAGAAATTAGTGATACATTCCATAAAATCATTATTTCTATGTATCAATCACAAACAATCAGACAACCAACTTATACTTAATATCAGGTACAAGATATAAATATAATCTGATACATACTCTCATTCTTAAACATTTTGATGCTTTTACAACAAATTACATGTATAATGTATCATCTATAAAGTATAGTATTTCACAAACACAATAAGTTACAAAAATAGTAATGTATCATGCTAAATAATTTGGTCATGATACAATAATTTAAATTAATACTACATGTATCACACAGTAATGTGTCAAACTCTAAGCAAACACTTTACGTAAAATTTACTTATTTAATGTATCTAATTAATAGAAATATAATACTTATCAATTTTTACAAGATACATAAATACTAATGTATTACGATTGATATAGTCATCTCGAAAACACAAATAAAAAATCGAATTAACAACACAATATATGTAATTCCATACCTCTGTTTATCATATCTATTTTACTATGAAATTAAAGTTTTGATCTATTTTATACATTGCAAATTCAGGCTCATATTTTTTCCAGATTCCTCAATGTCAGATCTTTTTTTGTTGAAGAAAATCCCCTAATGGCAAAAGAGTGTAGATCAAACTCCCGCTGCTTGAAAACACAAATATAGCAGCGGATACTAACCAACATGAAGACATGTGCAACAAAAAGTTCAATTTGATGGAGAACCCCTTGAGTAGAGCAAATTTGATCAATATCTCTACTTCCTTCTCTTCTAATTTCTATTTCTTGAGTTTCCATTCTGAGCTTTCGAGGTTAGCCACTTGAATTTCGTCTACCGTCTTTGGAAGATCATCCATCACCGTTCTTTGTTTTGATTTCGCTTCAACTATCTTCTTGTTGGTTCTATTGGCAATCTTGACTAATGCAGATTGGCGTGATTGCAAGAGAATTGAGAGAAGAAAATTTGAATTTTTATTTGATTGGATCTGTTAAAAATTGGGAGAGATTTAAATCAATTAGATTAGCGTGATTTGGGTACTCACAATCAATTTTATATTTTCTTTCCTTTAAAAGTGTAACTGATTTTGTTTTAATGTATCAGATTAAATGTATCCGATTTCTTTGCTATGTATCCGAATAACACTAATTTTCAGGGATTTTTGTAAATTAAAAAAGAGTAGGAATAGAATGTAATTTAGGTTCTTATACTATGGGGTTTATGTAAATGATACATACATGTGAAATTTTTCAAAAATAATATTTAAAGGATCATATATGAATACAACAAACATTTTTAAAAAGTCCAAATAAGTTCATAGATCAATGGTCCATATTGGATAATAATGATATCCTAGCCCATTGGGCTATAATCCTAGGCTCATAGGTTAAAGATGAAAAACATATATTACTCTCTCCGTTCACTTTTTACTTGTTTACCATTTTAAATATATATTTTTAATAGAATATTAAAAAAATATGATTAGTTTTTCTATTTTATACTAAATATAAATAATTTATTCTCAAAATCAATTTTCAATACCTAAGATTATAATAACTACCCCAAAAGATGTAGTGCAGTAAATAAGGTTGTTTCTCCCTTAGATTTCTCAGGTTTGAGCCTTAGTCATGTCTTTGATAGAAAGCACTTCCTCCCGAAAGCCACATATCCAAATTAGTCGGACATGCGAATACCGAATACCGAATGAAACAAAAAAAATTAAATAGTAACAACTAATATGAGTATTGTGAATATATATATATATATATATTCACAATGAACATGTAAAAATAGAAGGAGAGAGAACAGTTTTAGGTTGAAAAACATAAATAATAATCAAATAATTAAATGTGCCCATAAATCTTTTAGATACCAATTACCACTTAAGCTAGCGCTTCACATTAAATTTTGGATCAAATTTTTAAAATTACCTTTAAATATTTAACCATAAAAGTTGAGCAGATTTTGAAGATATAATTTTTAAATATTTTCCAAATTTCCAAAAACTAACTCACACCAATTTTCAGACTCACATAACTCTAAATGTTTTTCAAATAAAATAAATGTCCAAAAATAATTTCAGTCCAAAATAAATTTGAAAATCCACATGACCAATCAAGTGCTAAACTAAATAGGTACAAATCATCTATATGTTTGGTCAAATGACATTCCAATTATTTTAATAATAATCTTAGCTAAAATATTGCCCAATCAAGACTCTTGTCTATTGGTTCTTGTGACTAGCATGTAACTTTAAGGACAATATGATAAAACATACTCTATTGTATAGTAGTATTATTTTTTAACTCTATTAAAAAGAATGTCTTCTTCAATCTTTAGCAATTATTAAATTCTATTTTTTTTTCACTTTAAATCGCAATACTAAAAAATATTATAAGTAATTCATCTAACATATTTTTAGTTTATAATTACATGATTCAAAATTATTTTTTATTTCCTTAAATTTTGTATCGATAAATAAGTTAAAACAGAGAAAATATATACTTTCAAAGTGTATGTAATTTTGACTCTTAAGATCGACATGAGTTGTCGACTTGTCGTTCAGTGTTGAGACTACTTTACCCTTAATCAGAAGGTCTCGAATTTGAATTTTGGGTGTGAAGAAAATCTCGTTGGACACGTCACCCCGAATGAGACTGTAATGCACGATCCAAATTTAGTGTAGACTCTAGTGAGGGTTCTGAAAACTAAGTGGGAAATCAAAATAAAAAATGAAAGATTTTGACTCTCAAGAAATAATATTTTCTCGGTTTTCATCCGTTCGACGCACTTTCTTTTTTACTTTGTTAAAAAGTAAATAAATGACTCTTGCTATTTTTAGTAATTACTTAATTTGAACTTTTGAGTGGTATATTTATATTTAAATAAATGACTCATATCAAATTAAATTAGACTAAATAAATAGAAAAGAACAAGCAAGTATTTTGGGATAGAAAAAAGCAATTTAGATGGAAAAAAACATGTACACAACCCAAATCTAAACAACAAACAAAAATTCACCCCTTTTGCGAAACAATTACTGAAATTATAAGAACAAGCAACACATGCACTGTAGACCAAATTTTGATCTCGATCCGACTCCCGACCTCGATCCAAAACTAAGCTTTTTTCAAAGAAGTTATAGTAATTGAAGCCCCCAACGCCGACTTACCAACGTCGACGTTGAATGTATCGTAACGGAGAAAAAACTCCGTTACGAATAACCTCGAAACCATCACTACAAAATCTTTGCCAGCACACTGTTTATTCCCCACTGTCGGACTTTCCGTTTCCGGTCCATTAGACCATAATACATATTTCAATAACTTTTCTCCTTCTTCTCCGACGAACCGATCGGCGACGAACTCTTCCGGCCGGTCAAAAATTTTCGGATCCTTCGTTGCAAATGGTTGGTACCCGAATAGCATTTCACCTTTTTTCACCTCGAAAACGGCGTCGTGTGATTCGATCTTAAGGTCCTGTTTGGCTCTTCCGTATTGTGAAGCTACCGGAGGATCAACTCGTAAAGCTTCATAAACTACTGATTTCATTAACGGCATTTTCTCCATCGCCGACATCGTGATCTTCCCGCCAGCGGATTTTACTTCCGATCGGATCTCGTTTGCTAAACGGGTATGGACCTCCACCCCTGCTTTCGCTATCGATTTCAGCATATTCGGGAAGAAAATCTTCATCCCGCCGAAGGAATTGAAGCAAGTAGCGAAGAGAAGATTATGACAAGCTTCTTCTTTTGAAATGCCGAGTTTTTCAGCTTCGGCGAATAAACTGGCGGAGTTGGTGTAAAAGAAATCGTAAAGTCTCTGGTAATCTTTCTTCACCAGAAACGGAGGTAACCGGAAAGTATGGAGGATTAAGTCGTCTAGAAACTTCGGAAGACCGAGAGTGAGTACAGGATGAAGCTGAAGCAAAACCCATTTTCCGATCAATGTCGGACCATCAGTTCCGAGTTTAGTTTCAACTGGGTTAACTCCGAACAACGATCTAGCTAAGAAATTAAACGCAGCTTGATCATTGCCGGAGTTTAAACCAGCTGTACCTTTTTCCGCCATTTCCTTATCTAGGGTTTCAAAAAACTCTGTATAAGTTTCATGGAATTTGGGTATAACGTGATCACGTCGAGAAGAAAGAAGGAAGAACATCAATTTTTTCAATTTTTCATGGTTTGGTTCAGATGGGTCAAGATAAGAAAGAACACGGTAACCACCGGTGAGTTCAGTCGACGGCATGTAAGTTCCGGTGAAGAGGTCCTTTTTTTCGACTTTCGAAACATCGAAAAGGACTGGGAAACTCTTGCCATCGAGCAAAACAATAACCTTCGGGTTAGAAGAAATGAATGGTCCCGGTGGCATGTTCGTTCTGAATATAGTTGATTTGTATTTCACTACTCTTGATTCGAAAAATTCGTCTTTCCCTTGATTGTAAAAGTAATCAAGCCTATCTTTCCATGGACCAATACCCGGCAACCCATAGTCGCCGGGTATTGTCCTGGTAGGTAATTTTGTAGGTTGGGTTACCACGATTGTTGGTTTTTCCGATAAAGAAACAATAATAGGACGAAATGTGGAGTATTTTGATGGAAATTGTTGGTGAAGAGAAGGAAGAGGAAGAGAAAAAGATGAAGTTAATGCCATTGTTTTGAACCAAAAAAAGGATGGGTAATGTTAGTGATACAAAGGTGTTTGATGAAATTTCTTCCTTTAATGTAGTGGTAGGGACTATAGAACGATTGATGTATATATATAATATTGTTGATGATGATATTATTAAAGTGTGTATATATAAATAAATTTCACGTGTATAATTTTATATAATATAGTCATCACTAGATTAGAGAGATTTTTCAAGAGATTTTGTAGTTTGGTTGAGAGTTTGATATTTTAGATCAATGTGGTGGTTGAATATTCAAACATGGATAGTGTTTGTAAATTGTAAGTCACTAGTGAAATTTTATTAAACGGTTGAGAATCTATGGAGGATAATATTTTTATCTTATACAAAAAAGGGTTTTAAAATCATATCAAATCAAATTAGCTCGGTTGAAATTGGCCATTGGGCCACGGGGTTGAATATTTCTTGAACTGGACAAATTCAGTCTGGTCCCTTAACACTCATCTTACACTCATATATTTCACATTTTTCATAATCTTATTTATGAAATTAAAATTATATTGAATATATTATTATTATTATTATTGTTGTTGTTGATAGTGTGCGAAAGATTTACATATACTCCATCCTTTTTATATTGCACTTAATGAAATTTCACTAGATATATTGTTGTTGTTGTTCGTAAATTGCAACTTGGGATGACTAAATATAAAAAATTGAAGATTTATTCTCTCTCTCCCTCAAATTAATTATCACTAGAGAATTATTCTAAATTAATTTCGATCAATCATTATGAAAAAAGTTGGTATATCTAACATTTTTTTGTGTAGTTTTAAAATATCTAACTCTCAATTATAAAAGATTAAATTAATCTAATTTAATTTTAATTTTGAAAAATACAGATTGACTTTTGAAATAAAAAATGAGGTAACTAATTTGGGACAAAATGAATACTATTCCTACGTAGTCTTTTGACAATGTATCAAACTCTAATATTCAACATATTGAACTTCTTTCTTGAATTTAAGGTTCCAACGTGTAATGTGAGTGTTCAATTTGTGTACGCAAATTTCAATTTTCTTATGCACCAACCTAGATTAGGGCGGAACTATACTTACTATTAGACATGAGCAAACGTATATATAGAATATAAATAAATTTTATAATTTTTGATATTGAATTTATTACTATGTTTTAAAAGTATTTGTTCAAAATTTGTAGCAATTTTCTTAAATTTTGGCTCATCAATTTAGTGTTAGCAAGAACTAGCACTGGACTTCTTCCCCTTTTTTTTTTAGACTTTTTCTCTTCTTTTGTTTGTGCTTCCACCCGGACATTTCACTCTGTTTTATAGATATCCGAGGAGATTCTATATAATAATAAATGTAGAAAGGTGGGGGTGAGGTACTTTCCCCAGCATACAGAAAGAAAATTTAGGATGACCACTTTCAAAACACGAGTATGGGATGGGGAGAGGGTGGCTAAAAAGGAGGCTTGACCTACATGGAGAGGGAGGCTCTCAGAACCAATCAAGACTAGAAAGAACATGGGAATCAGCACTATTCATATGAGTGTTTTTGTTTTGTCTCTTCGAGACAACAAAACAAAAGGACAACTCTCTCTATATCTCGATTTCGATTTAGCATCATATATCGTTCTGTAGAGTATTTTTTTTTGTAGTGCGGATGTTGGAGCAACTCTCTATGCTATGGGTGTGGCGAGGGGGGGGGATTAAAAGTAATGGGATTGAAATGAATCCGATGAAAATATTTGGTATCCGCCTCTAACCCTACTAACTCAAACGAATTCAATAAGTTTACATAGATCTTATAGTTAAGAATAAAACAAGGGAAAAAGCTCAAATATGTATCGAACTTTGAGAAAAGGCTCATTTATGCAATCTGTTAAAAGTTTGGCTTATCTATTATCATTTCCATTTGAGAAAAGACTTATCCATGTCATTATTTCCTAACTAAAATGACATAAATGAGCAAAACTCTTAACGGATGACATAGATGAGTCTGTTTTTCTCAAAGTTCGTTGGCATATTTGAGCATTTTTCCCTTTTTAAAAAATGATTTAATTAATGACGTGGCCGAATCATAACTAACTGCATATAAATAATAATTTTGCAAAATTAGAACTGTTTTCACTTAACAAATAATGACATGGATGAACCTTTTTCTCAAACGAATATGACATAGATGAGCCAAACTTTTAACAAATGACACAAATAAACTTTTCTCAAAGTTCGATGACATATTTGAGTCTTTTCCCATAAAATAATTAACTAATTCGAACAATAATTTCATGACAAATTTTAAATTCATAAACTAAACCTTAGAATATAAAACTCATTATCTATAAATTAACATGAATACAATCCAAAATAAGGAGTAACAACTTATGTGTCAGATAAGATGCTAAATCTATCAAATTAACATGAATACAATCCAAAATAATAAGAACAATGTGCAAAGCCAGCAATCCAATCTTTAAGAATCTTGAATATAGTAAAGAAAACTTAAAAGATAAACCTCTTTTTTTTTTTCTAATTATTATTTATTATTTTATAAGTTTATAAGACAATCTTTTTTTTTTCATTCATCTTGGAAATGTTCCTCGAGTTGCTACTAATATTTGGAATAATATATTTTTTCTTCAAAAACTTGATGAAATTATTCGTTTTATTTTTTGGTCATTTTTTTTTATCACTTGCACGACTCTTATAAGCACTATTACTATACTAGACTAGAGACAAAAGTCCGGATTCAATATATATTATTTTATAGTTTTAATTTTATAATTTTATTGTCAATTATTATTATTATAATATTTTAAATATATTTTTTAAATAATATATATGACACATGTGATATTTTGAGAGTCCTAATATAAAAACAGCCACAATAAACTTAAAATAATTAAATTATTATCAAACTTAGAAGATATTTTCGAGAAGCACACATGTCTTGATCGACATGTGTTAATAGTGGAAATTAGATGCCCAGTAATTAAAAGTCAATTAACTGTGGACCTACATAGATGTATGTGCAGAAAGATAAAATAAAAAATGAAAATATTCAAAATAAGATGAAAATGTCTTTGGTGGAGGATGAATGTGAAAAGCCAAAATCAAATTATCACTGTGATAGTTAACTATGAATAATTTAAAAAGAATTAGGGTCGTTTGGTTGGAAACAAGTTATTTCAAGATTAGTTATTCTAGAGTTAGTTATTTCGGGACAACTTATCCCACCATGTATATGAGATAACTTATCCCATAACTATGATATAAATGGTGTGATAAATTATTCCAAACATGACAACTAAACAAGATACAAATATTTTATCCCATCACTATTTATCTATATCCCTCACACCAAACGATTCCTTAGTACCAAAATTATCCGGTGTGAGTCTATTACCTCTAACTTAGAGGTAATAAACCGAAAAAACATTATGAAAATGATTAGATAAGATACGACACAATATCAGCTAACCGAGCATATGACTTTAGATAGAAGGTCAAGGTGGAGGTAGGGGTGGGGGACATGTACTAGGATAGAAGGGCATTCAGTAATAGTTATGCTATTTTACTCTGATAATTGTTTATCTATCAATTTATGTTACTACCTGTTGTGTTAAGTATCTCGATTACTATTCTATTTTCTTGCAATTATTGTGCTATTACTATTTGTTGTTATCTGTTATTTTTTGTATTTTTATACTACTTTATTTTTTACATTATTCTTTTTTTGAGTTGATGATCTATTATAAATTTAATCTCTCTTTCTCTAATGTAGAGGTAAAGATTTGTATATTTTATCATTTCTAAATTTCATTACGTAAAATTATATTGAATATATTATTATCATGATATATTTTATCTTTCCTTATTTAAAAACTATAATTATAAATTAAATATTGACTCCACCTGAATCGAGGTGAATGTCTCCTCCGCTACTGCCAAAGTGGTTAGATTATTAAATACAGTAATTTCTATTGGCCAGTACTTAATTACTTTTCTTTTCTCTTAGATAGAAGAGAGTAACTTTTTGCATGACTGCTTATTGGTCATTTAATTGGCAAGTGAGAATAGTTTGTCATTCCAACTTCCCAAAGTAAAATCTCTCTGTTTCTTTTTATTTGTCATTTTTTTTTTTATAAATAGTGAATCCGTAATACTTATCATTTTATAAAATTAATGCATAAATTATTATATTGTTCCTTTTTTTACCCTTATGAGTTATTAGCCTTGAAAATATAAATTTGACCAACCTAGAAAAGCTAAGTAAATGATTCATGTTCATTGATTAAATTAATTAATCAAAATAAATTAATTTATATTCATTTATTGAAAACTTGAGTTCCAAAAAAATTAAATAAGAATAGAATAGTAAACTTACTTAGTTTCATAATGCACGTTAAAATCCAAAATAGTGATATATAAACAGAGGTGGATCTATTAAGGAGTGTGGGCGTGCCACGCCACCCCCGAACTTCGACGGAAACTCTATATATACATAGGTATATTTATATAATATTTATATTTATATAAAGCGTGCCACCCACAGAACAAAATTGGCTTGTGGTGCCACGGTAGGAGGGCAACTTTAGAAGGCTGATGTTGCGGGTTCGAATCCCATTTGTACCTTTTTTTTGAGAAAGACGTTTTTTTAAGAAAAAGGAAATTGTTGCACACGTTCTTTTAAAGAAAAAATTAGAGAGACTAAAATTAATTTATATACGAAAAAAATGAATAATTTAATCAAATATAAAATTAATTTAATCGATAAGTCTATTTGACACCCACAAAATCTAAATCCTGGATCCGCCACTGTATATAAATAGGAACGGGTGGAGTAAGTATTATGGTCATTCAAAGGGAGTATTGCAAGTTCAGTTTGCATAGAAAATTGTATTATCAGCCTTATTATTTGTGCCTTCTCAACATCTTTAAAAAAAGCCTACACTTTTTTAGTAAATTACAAATTGTGCCTTCTGTCATTGAGTATAGTGAGGTCCATTTAATTTTACAATTAACACGTATACAATGATAAATTTATTGAGTTTCTATATATTTCCATTTTTATTCTTTACATATTAAATTAGTTAAATAATTTATAAAAAAATTTAGCTTTTATATTCAAAAAAAAATATTTTTTAATATTACATATATCATTAAATAACTATATAAGATTATTAATAGTCATATTTATATTTTAAAAGTATAATTAATAAAATTAATTTTAAAAAAATAAACTCCTAATAAATAATTTATTATGAAAAATGTAAAATTAATTTAAATCAAGTATATATTTATTAACTCGACGTAAGTATTCAAATAAAATTTTACCTTTGTGAGATGTAAATACAATTCACCAATATTTAATTATTAGAATTTATATTCTACACATAATTTATCAACAAAAAAGAATAAGAAATCATAACATGTTTTTCTTAGCAAGTAAGTTTTTTTAATAGAACTTTCAATACTTTTGCAAGATCAATAATAATTTTTTCTTATTGAAAAATATTGAATTGGTTTTTATTATTAAAATGATGTTATGGAAAGAAAGAGCAAAAAAAAAACCTTCTTTCTTTTAAACAATTGGTATAATTTAACCAAATATATATACTTCTTTTATTTGATTTTTTGTGGAGTAATTTAACTAAATATTGATATACTTTTTTATTACTCTTTGAAATGAAATTTTACTTTGGAATAAAAAACTCTATGTCAACATATTTGGGTCCATAATTATAGGTTCTAATGTACAAGATTTTGATAAGTTGGAACCATTAAAGTTTAAAACTATTTTAAAACATAATAATGTTTTTTTTTAAAAAGAAATTGAAAAATAATGTCATAAAAAAAGTAATAAATTATGATTTCTTTAGGGGTTTGACCCTTATTCCCGAGAGAGAATTAACTATAAGGTTGAAAAACATCAATGCTTATTATAATTTTTTTTAAAATATTCCTTCCGTTTCTACTTTTATGTCACCATTTTCCCTTTGCTTATGTAAATAAAATGTGCATACCTATCTTATAAAACTTGAATCCAACAGGTAATATATGATTTTAATATATATCTATGTGTAACACTTGTTGTACTTAATATAAAATCTTCATATATGTGTCACACTAGATATGTTGGCACGGGCCATCCACTTCTAGTCATGCTTATACTCGTGAAAAACAATAAATAAAATAATCTAAGGCGTATATACGTAGAAGAAAGAAGGACATGGTTTACGTGAATACATATTTTTTCACCATATATAATAATACAATGATAATATACTCTATAATTTAAAAAATGAATTTTGAAAAATAAATAAACATATACACGGATTTTATTCATATATTAAAAGGTAAAGAAGATCATGTATAATGTTATATTTATTCAAATTTACTTAAATTTATGTACCTAAACAAAAAAAAAAAGTTTTATTGTGCAATTATTATTGAGTGCATTTTTATGGAATTAGGATTTCGATTTCATGTCTATCTTATATTTTTCCTTCTTTATTTTTTCAAATTAAGTTTGGAGATTATTATTATTATTATTATTATTATTATTATTATTATTATTATTATTATTATTATTATTATTATTATTATTATTATTATTATTATTATAGTAGAATTACACAAAGAAAAATTAAATTTAAAATTTTAAAACTATAATAAATTTACGATAAAAAATTTAAAAGTCGAATTTTGATTATCAAACTGAAATTTTGAATCTACCTCTTCGTACTAATAGACACATTTCATCTAATTTTAAATAGGCCACTAACGCCACGAATAAATTGACCTGAACACTATATAACATATATTTACACATCATTGGATCCACTAGTGGTGCGCACTGCGCACATGTTTAAAGTCTGCACAATTCTTGATAGGTCCTAAAGAGTCATATGTTGCTATTATGATCCCCATTAGTACCCCTTCAGTCTATTTTACTTGTACTATTTTTTTTTTGTTTTACACATTTTTTTAGAAAAATATATTAATTATTATATATTTTATATTTTTGATTATTCAGAATATTAATTTCTTTCTATTTATGCATATTTTCACTTCGAATTTTTCAATGCCAATTAAGTATTTCTTATGCATGTATCGAATACCGGATAAAAAACATGAGAGCAAAGATTGCCATCAATAACCATATCTTCCTGGGGGGTCGGGGTACCACTAACTCATTTATGTATATAGAAGGATGTAGTACAACGGATAAAGTTAATTTTTTTTTTTTTATTAATTTGAGATTCAATTTTGAACTATGCATATGAAAATTTCTTGGTGGAAGCGTTTCCCTCAAATAGTCATATATAAAATGAATTTAAATTAATTAAATTCCAATATGAATACCGGACCTGTGGAAAACCAACAAAAACTCAATTCTGTATTGTTTTCTTGTAGCTCGGGTTTTATGGACTGCATTGAAGATAATAAGGCGGATGGCACCTCTTGATCCGGAGGGCGATTGGGAGCAACGTGGGGCTCGTTCCTAGGACCGCCACTGAAGTTGAACATTCTTCAACGACAAAAATACTAGAAAATGAAATCTAAATGAAATTTTACACTGCCTTTGAAAAAAAAGAAGAAGGAATACTTCCTTGATGTGGATTTCTATTGTGACTCCAAAATATTTTCAAACCCAAAAAAAAAGAAAAAAGAGACTCCAAATATTTAACTTCATTGAACTAATAAGTACTAGTATTAGGCTTATATCTGGTGTTTTGCGCGGTAAGAAAATGTCACCAATTCTTAAATTTAGGTTTTATAAAGTGATGGTCAAACCAACTATGTTGTATCGAGGCGAAGTATTAATTGATCAAGAATTCGCACGTTCAAAAAATACAAATTGTGGAAATAGAAATGTTAGAAATGGGTGCGGGGGCATTCAAAGAGAGATAGAAATAAAAACGACGATATCAAGAACAAAGTGAGAATAACCTTCATGGTGGACAAGATGAGGGAGGCAAGTCTGAGACGAGTCGAGCATGTGAAGAGGAGATGTACACATGCCTTAATGAGAAGGTGTAAGAAGTTGACTATAGTCAAAATAACAAGAGGTAAAAGTAAGTTGAGAAAGTAGGAGAGGTGATTAAACAAGACTTGACACATCTGCAGCTCACCGAAGACATGACCCTAGATGAAAAGATTTGGAGGTCGAAAATTTGGATAGAAAAGTAGTAGGTAATCGAACATTGTCTAATTTCCTTGCAAGAATTGTTTTTATAACTTCTCTACTATCTTGTTCTTCAATCTTGGTCTCCTTGACTGTAATGACCCTAATGGTCATTTTTGGAAATTTTCATAAAATGACCGTTTTACCCCTCCCGATAGTTGCCTCGAGTCTTAATGGTTGTATTTTAGAAGTTGGTTTGGAGGAAAATTGATGAAAAGTTGAGTTTTTGGAAAGTTGAGTTTTTAAGAGTTAAAGTTTGGTTAAAAGTGCTATTTCAAGTCATTTGGAGTTTCGAGACTCGAATCGAATTTCCGTCGATTCCAGTAGTTTTAGAATGTTGAAACGGGTCTATGAGAATTTAAGGAGTCGAATTTGGAGTTAAAACAAAGATTTGAGGTCCTAAGTTGCTAAAATTGTGAAATTTTGATCAAGAGTTGACTTTGGTCAACAAACGAGGTTTCGGTGCTCGAAATGGAATTCCGAGGGCACCGTTGGATTCAGGGGGTGATTCTAAGTCTAGAATGAGTCTTGGTTGAATTTTTTAGAGGCTCCGAGTGCGTTTCGAGTTTTTGAGCCTAAAGTTAGTTTCTTGACGCCTTATCGGATACCGGGTCAAGGAGACCTCGAATTCAAATTCCGACGATTTCATTGAGTCCAAAATGTCATTTTCAAGCTAGTAGCATATTTGGTTTGTGTTCGGGAAGTGCCAATTGAGTTTTTGGTGAGCTTTTAAGCTTCTTGGATGCTTTGACACTATTTCAGCAAATTGTGGCAACTAAAGGGTTCATTATTAGTTTTAAAGGTTGAAAAAAAAACTCCGAAGGTTCTGAGATTTTCAGCATGAATTATAGGACTTATCTGCAAATTTTGGTGCATTTTCGCTAACCCGAGATTGGACTTTTATCGCAAATAAGAAATAATTGTTTACCGAGTAGAAATGATATTTGACTGGGCAAACGAGCATGAAATTGAGCTCCGATTGAACGAGCAGGTCCGTATCATTATTTAAGACATTTACAAAAAAGAATCGGGTCATTTCACTATCGTATGAGGAAATTACGGCCTTTTTAGTGAAGGATTTAACTGCTGTTTTTCTGGTGCATAACAGTCATGCACTGTTATAAAAATCTCAGACTGTGTTCATTTGGTATTTTGAGCATATCGGGAGTTCTAGAGATCGGAATGGAGTGATTCTTACGGGTTTCTTCTTGAATTAATATGAGGGTTAGTATTCAATCTTCAATTCGACATTTTCTCATAATTTCTTTATCTGGTTTTTTTTCCCTATACGTAAACCTCTTGGAAAAAAATGGGGTTTTATCGATTTGGACTCCCTTTTTGATGAAAAAGGTATATTTACGATCCTTATGTTATGGGTAAACTGATTTTAACATAAAATTATTGATTCATCGATTATTTTCATCATATTAACCGCGTACAATTTGGACTTTCCCGGTAAAGTTAAAGTTTGATAAATTGAGAATTTCAAGGTCGATCTTAACTCCGTTTTTGATGAAATTTCATATTTGAACTTATCTAAGCATGGGTAAGATGTTTTTCAAGAAATATTTCATTTTCGAGTCGGGGTTTCGGATCCGAATATTTTGGGCTTCTTCAAGAACATGAATTTTCCTTCAAATTGAGTTTGTGAACTCATTTCAACTCCTTTTTCGAAACGGTTTTCACTATTGGATTCTAAATTTCTTGGGGAACATTTTTCACTAAAAATTTCCAGATTTCGAGAATATTTTCCGGAACGAGATTTTTGACCATTTTACCCTTGTTCTCCAAATTTCACGATATTGGTGTTGTTAGATTCGTATTTATTGTGGGATTCCATTTATGAATAGATTGTGGTGATTTGGAGCGTGCTCGGAAGGGTAAAACTCAAATTTGAGTTACTAGTTGAAGTGTTTTGAGGCAAGTGACTTCTAAACTTTGTTAAACTCTTAGACTACGCATGACTACTTTCCTAATTGTGTTGGGGAGTCATGAGGATTGAAGATGAGTTTTATTTGTTGATTGAAATTGTTGTAAATGAAAGATGGGGAATAAAACGAGCTAAATGTGTTATATGTGACTTGAATTTGTTGATTAAGTCATGTAATAACTGATATTGAGGGGATAGAAGAGCATGAGTAGACTATGATTGATACAAACATTGATGTTGAGACAGATAATGTGTATTACTATGATGTGGTCGTGATTGAGACAGATGATGTGTAATACCATGATGTGGTCGTGATATAGTTGTGATTGAGACAGATGATGTGTAATACCATGATGTGGTCGTGATATAGTTGTGATTGAGACAGATGATGTGTAATACCATGATGTGGTCGTGATATAGTTGTGATTGAGACAGATGATGTGTAATACTATGATGTGGTCGTGATATGGTTGTGAGTGAGACAGATGATGTGTAATACTATGATGTGATCGTGATGTGATTGTGATTGATGACATGTGCATATTCATCATTCATCTCATGTGTGAACTATCTGTTGCATGAGTTCTGAGACACTGATATGAGGATGGATGGATATAAGACACAGTTAAGACTAGCTCCGGCTAGAGATATATATGAGATGGACTAGCTCCGGCTAGCGATTTGGATGCCGATGGGATCTGGTTCCGGCGGTGATACATGGTCCATGTGTGGCCCCCATGGGTTCTGATTTGAGTATATTCAGCGCGGACTGATTATGTCAACAGATGTGTATCGTAGGACAAACATGCATCACGACTACATGACATCATTATTGCATTTTGCATCGCATTTGCCTTATCTTTGTATGTGATGTATGGATTGTATCGGTTTACCCTTCTTATGTGAAATTTGATCTACTTGCTCTTATTTGTTGATCTGAGGTTGATGAGGATATACTGTTGGTTCTGGCTGTTGAATATGATCTGTTTAGTATAGGTTGGTTGGTTTGCTGCTAGATTGAAGTTTCGGTGGTTCGGTTGGGATTGAAAGGAGTTGTTTGTAGCTGCTAGTTTTGCTTAGTTTAGAGTTACTTGCGAGTACCTGTGGTTTTCGGTACTCACCCTTGCTTCTACACAATTGTGTAGGTTGGCAGCTCTCTCAGATTCGGCTTAGTATTTTTCTTTAGCAGATTGAGCTTCGGGACATACTCGAGAGGTAGCGGTTCATTCCAGACGTGCCCTTGAGTTATCTTTACTTTCAGTTTTGTTCCATTCGAGAACTATACTTTGAGACTTGCATATTTTTATTCGAATTATGTAATTAGAGGTTTGTACATGTGACAACCAAATTCTGGGTAGTGTTGAGTCTTAATTAAAGTCTTCCGCTTATTTATTATCTTTTATTCTCGTATTTCTACTTCTCTATCGTTGTGGTTGGGTTAGGCTGACGTGTCCAGTGGGAAATGGACATGTGCCATCACATCCGGATTTGGGGTGTGACATTGACTTCAATTATCATATAATTTATTGTCGCTATTTTTCTTTTCTCTGTTTGTATTCAACGTGAATTCTTCACTATTGTATTTGTTTTTTATACTTGATATCACTCTCCAGATTCCACGATTTTGTTGTTGTAGTATTTTTATCTTTTACCCACTATGATTGTACATGAATCAAATTAACACTCTAAATAGTCTTTCGGCATAGCGATTGCATGTCGTGATTTGAATTCATGAGATAAAATCAACCTTTGGACATGCGATTTCTTTTCATGAGATGAAATCTCAAATTCTCCAAAAAATTTGATTTAAAAATTTCATATTTTATATTTTTCATATATAAAATTTGACCAAAAAGTTTATATTTTGTAAAAAAAAAAATCCACCATTTTATACCTACCAACCATCTATTTTATATGAACAACATTTATAGTTGATATTATTACTCTTACCAATGAGATAAAAATGATATTTTCAGAAATCAGATATTCACCTATACATCTGAGTATTAAAGGTTAAGAGAAGATAATATGCACCTGAGTATTTATTTTGTAGATGCATTCAAGGTAGACATACTTGAAGAATATGAAAAATAATGTTAGACTTGCTGCTGGATTTAGCAAAGATGAATAGTGCAAGTTCAAAACCCAAACAAAACATTGCTCTTGGGAAAGAATGTCAAGAAAAAAAATGGCTTGCACCTGAGCTGGTTATCGGTAATTTGCAGAAACTTTGTGGCAAATATCATGTATTAGCTGCTAAATAACGGAATCAATAAATTAGAAGTGGTTAGAATAATTTTTAAGACTGAAAATGTGCAGAATATGTGAAGTGTTTAATACCAGTCTATCATTGGTAACCATCTTGAGATTCCAATTGTTCATTTGAAATGGCTAAGTACTTCTTTTTCATCTCAACAGCTGTGATATCTGGAAGGCAGAAACAAATAGATTCAACTGTTACACGAAGACCCCAAGAGAATACTAGCTCGTCAAGGAAGAAGAAAATGCGGGTAAGACCCAGTTTGAATCATATACACTGTTGAGGAAAAGAACGAAATAATTTTGGACCAATGATTTCCAGATTCTTTGTGGATCAGTTGGAGAGAAGAAAAGCATAAGAAAATGTCCATTTGAACTTAGCACACAGAAAGAACTAATGTACTATATAAGATTTCAACTTGAATCTTTTTTTTTGGTAACCGTGGTGTCCGGGCCAGCTTATGCGCACAGTGCACCTTAACTAATTTCACGAGATACATGTCACCTCCGAACGAACAACAAGAAGTACCAATTAACTTTGTTGTCGATGAGCTAATGGGATCATCTTTGTTTCATGTCAATCAATAGCACCCCTTTGACTTGTTTACTTTCCTTCATATTAGTGGAAAGTTTTTATTCTTTTCTACCCCACAAGGGTAATCCAAAGATTCGTATACCAAAATGACCATTTTAAATTTGGACTGTCAGTCCTCTACTTGACTATTTTGGCAACAATTTCAACGCAAAAGCTTTTATAGTAGTAAAAATTGGCAAATAAATTATCAACTGGAAAATTGGAATCAGTATAACTTTACGTGACGGAAAGATAAAAGCAGAAAAATGAGGTGGAATTATAGACGATAACTAATTCAAAATTGAAACATTTTGATCTCACCTCGTACAGGATATATTGAGTTGTAGTGAACCTCGGCCCAAAAGCTCAAAAATATAACTGCAACAATGGGAGTTCATATACAAGAGTCATCCCAACTTTGTTAAAATTGAAGAGAAGCAACAATTAAGACCAATCTCAGATGAACTCCCTTTCATGATTATTCGACCAAGTAATGATGATAAGGATCAGTCAGAATTGTTTGATATATTCCAAGAGAAAAGGATGATCTCCCTTTTGAATTGCACAACAGGAATAAATGAATCCACCCACCACCCGAAAGAGACCAAAATATTTCTGTTCTTCATCAAGTTCGGGTAAAACTGTTCATTTGTTCTTTAAATCTTAAGCTTGAAACTAAAATTCCACAAGAAAAAACCAAGCCTAAACGAAAACATACTATTTTGTTTTGTTATTGTAGATACAAGTCTAGGAATCTTGACTTAACCATTAGACCATGGAGGCCAGTAGTACCATAACTCATATATTTAGAATGTTTTTTTTGAAATAAATCATATATTTAGAATGTTGATACAGCTAAGACACAACTCTAAATTCAAGGCAAGGCTAACATCACAGTTAAGGTTAACATAACTATTCAATGTTTTCTCCAATTTTCGCACTTGAGAAATCAGTAAAGTTCGGGTTCAATATTTGATTAGCCAATAGAATATATATGCATTGCAAAAGCAGATAACTGATGAATAAATCACTAGTTTTTCTAGACTGAGTAATCGATTAGGTGTGGTGGCCAAACCGATACAAATATTTGAGTACTAATGCGACTTCATAGGGATTACTTAGATGATAATATGTTCAAAGCTGCAGCTAGATCTAGCAACAAGAATAAGAACAAAAACAGATTTATGAACGAGAATACATCTTTTACCTCGTTCAGACTTTTGAATGGTGGGAAGTATCTCAATGTAGCAGGTATCTCTGAAAGATGTTATGACCAATATTTTGACACCATACTGCATTGAATAGTTGAGAAAGTCAGATAATTATAAATTTCTAGACTCTTCCAGCAAACTACAATCAAATACTGACTTTTTCATCAGAAAAAACAAACAAGCCCCAATAATTTGATTTCACTGAAGAAAATGGTGTTGTAATATTACGTTTGGGCATCACTGATAAACAACTAATAGAATCCAAACACCTCTTTGCAACACCCCAACATGATGTTCACAAAATGCACCATAAATGCACTAAGAAAAGAAATTATTCTGAACTTTCAACTGGTATTTGTTGATTAAACAAGAATGAAGAATGTGCCAATGGTGTTACGACGATATGCAGTTCTTGGGTCTTGGCTATTTTAATTATTAGGTGCAAGTCTTTTGAAAAGCTTCACCCCCTTGTGCTTAGCCTTGGATATGATTTGCCAGAATTTTAGAAGAGAAAAACGCTTAGAGTACCTCTCCTACCCCCCTCCAAATTGTCGCTCACCAGAGAACAAGAGGAAATAAAGGAACAATTAGGTGAAAGCACAGGCCAAAAACTTTACCGAATCAGAAGCTGCTTGTAGAGTTACATGATCACCCCACTCGCCGTCCCTGATTTCATTTACATAAAAGTAGCGATTTAAAGTAATCCATGCAATGATATTAATTCAGAAACAAAGTTGAAGAGATACTTTGACATCTTGTTCAGGTAATCATGATAGGCCATGGGAACATATCCGTCGTATATCTCTGGGCATGACTTGAGCTGATAATAAAAAAAAAAATGATATCATTATCGCGGAACAAGAATGACAAGGCGAGATTTGTTTATGTTATGATGTGAAGCTTTACGGACCTGATTAACAACTTGCTGTCTGACAAATTTGTGATGCTCAGGGGTGCGGTAAAATTGATCTGACAAAGCACGAAACTAGAACAATACATGTTCTACCAATCAGAAGTGAAAATGGAACAGTTAGGTGGGAACAACAGGACTGATTAAGATGATACCCCTTCAATCCCAACTGAATTTCAGTATTACTATTAATTTGAGATTCATACATGATACAACATGAAAAAAGTCTTTAAGAGGTTGTGGGTACTTGAGAAGGAAGGAATTCATAAAGGACATGCATGAAGGAGCAGTCAAAGTACAAGAAAATGGAAGGCAAAGGAATTTTCTAAAAATGTTGAATTACACCAGGTTTGCCTTCTGGTGTATTGTTTACCCTTATTATGTGTGAGTCGACCAATAATATAAATAGAATCGTGCCTGTTATTTGCAGATGATACTGTCCATGAAACAATGGAGGGACCCATCAGAAGTTGGATTTTTGGAGAGGCACTTTAGTGACTAAATGTTTAGGATAAATAGAACTAAAACAGAATATATGTATAGTTTAGCTCGTCTAAGAGGGTGAAGGTGAAGTTAGACAGAATTTAGCTTCTAATGCTGAACTAATAGCTAAACTGAATTTTCCAAGAAATGACACAATAGATACAAGAGAAGGGGGGAAAAGACACATGATAGATGCAGACATGACATGTAGAAAAAAGTAGGATGTTTGAAATGGAAGGTTGCAACCTGAGTATGCCCAACTTACTTCTAAAACTGAATTTTCCAGGAAATGACATGATAGATGCAGATATGATACATAAAATCAAAATAGGATGTTTGAAATGGATGGCTGCAACTCGAGTATTATATCATACAGAAATACTTGATCAAAGTAAAATATTGTAGAATTGTGGTGAGACCAACAATATTATATAAATGTAAATATTAGGTCTCTAAGGCGAACATATCCATAATCATCCTCGGACACAGAGAATCAGAGATATTAAGAAAGATATTCATTCCTCTAGTGTTAGACAAGTAAAAATAACCACATCTGACAAGTAGTGCACGTAGCATGCATAAAGGATAAATTAAGTGAAGGTTGCCACCCGCCTGGAATCAATATAAATAGCTAAGAATTGAAACAATGTAAGCAAAAGATTCCTGTAGGTGATACTATTTAGTTGGGATACAAGTTTAGTTATGTTGTTACACTTTTAGGTCTGATATTTGCTAATGATTTGGTTAAAGACTGATATGACAATGTAGAAGTGTAAGATTCAGAGAATCTCTAGCATATATTAGCAAAGTAGTATTGGAACGCTTTGAGCCCGAATAAGTTAAATGGTTACAGATGATTGGACATAGCAGGAGCTGATGTTCTTGGGATAGAGATGTAGTTGTTCGAATGATGAGCTTGAGATTTGATTGATTGTTGAAAGAACTTGAGATTCATGATGCAATTATTTTAGACTATTGACTTATGTCAACAGAAAAATATAGGGAGTATTCAGGAGGATCAAATATTAAATATAAGCTTAAACAAGGTGAGCATTCTTTTTAGTTAAATCCCTAAGAGAGGTTATTCTCATTTTCCTCTCCTCTTTTCTTCTTGTTATGTGAAGTTCTCAAAGTTACTAACTGATTACCAATTTGAGTATTCACTATTTCTCTACTTCTTAAATACATAATTTGCAACCTCATAATTGACCTAAGATAACCTCAGCTTTAACATCCCCGAACTGCATCACTTCTCCTTTTCTGATAAGGAGTTCATCACTTCTCGCATCAACTTTGACTAATGTTTAAGAAAAGACCTTTTTAGCATTTGTCTAGTGTAAGAAGACAGTGACATATGGATATCAAAGGTAAAAAATACAGACTTGTGTGAATTGAAGCACCGAAAACTAGAGCTTACGGGAAAAGTGGTGAAACCAAATCATGTTCCTATTATTCCAAACTTTTGTTTTTTTCAGGGCAGATATAGATATAACACTTTATTTTCTAGGCTGGTTCCAACTTCTAAATTTAAGATTTTATATTGCAACCGCATAGCATCCCAAAACCATGTGAGATGGCTTTCTTGGGTGGAGCTTCTTAACCAAATGTCAGATGCAATAGTCTTTCAGCGTCTATTCCACATTTCCTCCGTAGTGTATCTTATCATAAGTGCTTACATGATATTATCGTTACATAGCTTGTTAAAATTGGGATTAGAAGTTAGTAACTCCGATACAGAAGCTATTTTTATTTCACATACGAGGCAGTAAGTTCCCCTATTTGGACAATCTGAAAATAGTGTCTTGTTTCTTAAAATATTGAATATTTGTTGTTCCATTTTCCATTCTTTATCTACATTGTATAACTCAAGAAGTTTATAAAAATGAAAAGTTAGCCTTTTCGAACTTCTTTGACTCAAGTTATTACTTTCTTATGTCCAAAGAATTTGAAATACTAAACCTGCCCTCCTCTTTTGAGAACTGAACAAAACTACAGATATCCTTCAACTATCTAGTAAATAATTGTGCTAGGGAAGATTGTGACTTTTAATTGAAAAGAATTGAATGATGAATGTAGGAGAGCTGACCTGACAATTCCCATCACCTTGAACTTTAAATTCGACTAGTTCATAAACCTGTAATCTGTAGAAATAAACAAACTTCTGCACCTTAAACAAAAGAATGACAAAGAAGAGAAACAAGTAGGGAACACACTCACAAATTCTTCATACATACTCCCTCATTTCATTATATGTGATAGTATTTAACTAGACATGAAGTTTAAGAATTAAGAAATTCATTTGATGTATATAATAAATAATTGGATTACGGAAGAAAATATCAAAGTTGAGGTTACAAAGAGAGTAAACATCAAAATTAAAGTACGAAGAGCTTAATAAATTTAGATTCATGAATGTTGTGAAATCATATGGTGCAAATATTTTGGAACATCCAAAAACAGAAAAAGTGCCGTATAAATTAACTCAAAGTGAGTTAAATGAACCCCTTTGTTTAAAAAAGATGACAGAATACATGGGTCAAACAATCTACTTTTCAGTCTCAATTATAAAATCGAGTTCTTAATCTTTTTAAAAATAAAATTTACACAAAGAATTATGAAAAAGTTATGGTCAGAGAAAAAGTTGTATACTTTTCAAATGATAATAGAGCCATATAAAGCAGAACAGAGGGGAGTATTCCTTTCGGGTTTGTTCTTTTCCTATTATTTTCTCCTTTTTGATAGGTACTTAACATTATTTAATTTGTTTAAACTTAACAGCTGCAAGAATTATCCCTACCATCAAATAACACAAACTTAATTTTTCAAACAATAGAAAAACATGCAAAAAAAAGTAAAATAATGATGAATCCTTATGAAACAATATGATATTTATGTTTTACAGAAATATAATTTGTTGATCTGCATCTTTTCAAAAGTGGTGAGGTAAATTTATATTAAAAAAAACAATTGCTAGATTTATACAACCAGCATAGGGTTTGTAGATCTTTGAACTAAACATTCACATCTTCCATCAAAGAAATTGTATAATACCGGTCAAGAAGTCTTTGATGATCTAAGGTTGCCTCATCAATTGACGGTATTTCTCCATTGATTCTAGGGATGTGCTGCAAAGGCAAGTATAGAAGTTGCATGAGCATAAAGGCAAAGGTTTCAAGAGGCACAACTAAGTTGAGAGACAAAAACAAGTATATCTCTCAAGTGTCTACAGAGAATGAAGTTTAACAACAATGAGACATGTCTCCAACTACTTCTGGCACATGAATCCCGATATTTTCAGATGATTGTGTTGATCATGAAAAGGAGAACAATTGAAAATCTTAGTTGCTAACTCATTATACATATGGACATAGAATGCTTACAGGAATTGGAATCATCTGGTTCAATCGTTTCCCTACTTCACCATCAAGATTGTATTCATCCGTCAATTCAAGTGAATATGACCAGTCCTCCCCCGTATATGACTCTTCTCCTGGGCTAGAGCATGAAGTGGAAGCTCCATCATTAGTTTCTTCTTCATCACAGTTCTCTTCTCCTGAAAATTATAATATGAATAGTCAGAATAAATTAATCCAAGAACTATAATTATAAGGTTGGAAAAAGCAAACACTTCCAATACCAATATTGTAGTTTCCCATAGGTTGACTAAACCAGTCTTGTGGATAAAAATGTGTTTGTGTATGTTCTGCCATTTGATGGAGGATTGAAGGTGGTTCAGCGACAGAAAGCTGAGATAGTTCTTCCTGGAGACGCTGTGCATTGAAATTGTGATTTTCCTCATTGCCAGATTCTGTACTAAAATGATTACCTTTGAAGTAATGGTCCTGATAGTAATCTAAGCTGTTTTGGGGCATGGCACCACTATATGCGCAGTTAGAATATGGATCACTATCAAACAACTGAAGACCCCACCGGACAACATCTGGATCTTGCTCGTGCGTAATCATCTGAGCAGTTTTATTTATATCAGATAAAAGCATGCAACAATGAATACTGATGATTATTGCTGTGTAGCAGTTAAGAATGATAAAAAGAAAAAGCCCATTATCTGTGCTCCGGGACGCAGAACATCCATTTCCCTCCAAACCAACTTTAGTACTAGAACAGTGCAAAGAACTAATTTATCAATGTTTTTCTTTGTTTTTGTGATAAGTAATAAATACACTTGTATTTTCTTTTTCAAATGATCTAAAATGGAATCATCTAAAATTAAGTGTAACTCACACAATTGCATACAAGTGCCTGTAGTCTGTAGATTACAATAGCAATAAGGATTAAGGATCCGTTTCATAGTTAGTTAGGTACAAAATGAGAATTCACATTCAAGCTTTCTGAAGGGGCTGTGACCCATGAATTAGGTGTACCTACTTTTTCTGTGGTATTCATGTGGGGCCCTTAACAACATTCTTTGGTAATAGTCATACAAATCAGAAAGGCAGACTCTCTTTGAAAATCATCTCAGAATACCAGCGCCTATAGACAACACTTTTGAAGAAAAGAGAAAATGGCATATGAAATTAACGCAATGCAAGGTGTTTAACCGCACCTTGGCAAAATTCTTCCATGCGTATAATTTTAACCTGACAAACTTATGCAGATCTAAATTCAATAAACCACAAGTGTCCCTCTTTAATAGTTTAAACTTTTAAATGAGGCGGTCATGCAATTCAAATAAACTACCCAAACCTCTAAACTAGCTAATCAATGCTGAGGACGTTAGTATTTAGTAATTCCATTTTAGTCATTTATAACACACACAGATAGACAGAGCAATCTCCAGTTTAAGTTTACTGCACCATCCTTTCTTTTTCTTTCCCTTTGAAACCAGCTCGTAATTACTATTTACTTCAGGATAGTTTGTCAAATATCAACTGATCAAATGCCAAATACACAGATTTTGGTGACGAAGTGCCAATGGATCGTTCAGATTAAGCAGAAGAAAGAACGGAGGATAAGCAAATTAAAGACTAAAGTACATAACACAATTTCAATCAATCACAACAACCTATGATCAACTCTATCCATATTTCACCTACAAATAACCTCTCCATTTTCTTTCAGATTTGGCAATTACACATTCATATAGAATGCGCATGAAGCAACCCAAAACAGTACATACACATACAAAGAGCAAATTAAAGCCGCAATATGAATCAATCACAACAAATTTTGATCAACTCGATCCATTTTAAACAGCCTAATTACATACTTCTACAATAAATGAACAAAATCACTCATACTCATTGTTACTTCCCATGAGCACTCAGACTGAAGCACAAAAAACACATAGTTTTCTCTCTTCACAGAAAATCACAAAAAATGCTGGTTAAACTTGCAGTAGATTTCAGCCGATCCAAATGGCAACAGCTCCTTCAACTGAGGAAGAATGCCGTGAAAAGAAAAAACACAAAACAGTACAGACACATACATAGAGCAAATAAAATCCCCAATCTAAATCAATCACAACAAATTTTGATCAACTCGATCCATTTCAAATAGATTCTACAACAAATGAACAAAATCACTCATACTCATGTTACTTCACACATGAACACTCGGAATGCAGCACAAAAAACACTCAATTTCATCTATTCATAAAAAATCACAAAAATGCCCAATAAACTTACAGTTTGATTCTGGTCGATCCAAAATCACTCGTACTTGAGCACTCGGAATGAAACACAAACGAACTCTCAATTTCATCAATTCATAAAATCACAAAAAATGCATGAACTTATAACTGATTCCGGCTGATCCAAATTGCAACAACAGATGTACAAAATCACTCAGACTCATCGTTACTTCACACATGAAGACTTAGAATAACGCACAAAAACATTCAATTTCATCTATTAGTAAAAAATCACAAAAATGCTCATTAAACTTACATTTAATTCCGGCCAATCCAAATTACAACAGCTCATTCAACTGAGGAAGCATGCTGTGTAAGAAAAACAGTACATACACATATCTAAATCAATAACAACAAATTTCAATCAACTCGATCCATTTCAAAACTACAACAACTGAACAAAATCACTCATACTCATCATTAACAGTTCACACATGAACACTCAGAATGAAGCACAAAATACACTGAATTTCATCACAACAAATTTTAATCAACTCGATCCATTTCAAACAGATTCATCACCTGATGATTACACACTTCAACAACAAATGAACAAAATCACTCATACTCACCCTTACTTCACACATGAACACTTAGAATAAACCACATAAAAACACTCAATTTCATCTATTCGTAAAAAATCACAAAAATGCTCATTAAACTTACATTTAATTCCAGCCTATCCAAATTACAACAGCTCATTCAAATGAGGAAGAATGCTGTGTAAAAACAGTACATACACATATCTAAATCAATCACAACAAATTCTGATCAACTCGATCCATTTCAAACTGATTCATCACCTGATGTTTACACACTTCTACAACAAATGAACAAGATCACACATGAACACTCGTATTAAAGCACAAAAAACACACAATTTCATCTACACACAAAACACACAAAAATGCTCATTAAACTTACATTTTATTCCGGCCGATCCAAATTTCAACAGCTTATTCAACTGAGTACGAATACTGTTAAAAAAACAGTACACACACATTTCTAAATCAATCACATCAAATTCTGATCAACTCGATCCATTTCAAACAAATTCATCACCTGACGATTAAACACTTCTACAACGAATGAATAAAATCACTCATACTCATCGTTACTTCACACATGAACACTCATAATAAAGCACAAAAAACACACAATTTCATCTACACACAGAAAAATCACAAAAATGTTCATTAAACTTACATTTTATTCCGGCCGATCCAAATTACAGCAGCAAGTTCAACTGAGATAAAACAACCGTACTCGAGAAGCCACAAATAGCAATAGTAGTAATATATGGATGGGGAGGAATAGTTGATGATTGGGGAGAAGTGGAGAAGGACGGATGTCACGAGGTGAGAGAGGAGAGAGAGAGGAAATGGACAGTAAAAATGGAATCAAAATTCTGCGAATGCACCTCTTTCTGACTTCTCTTTCACTATATCAGTCCCTTCTTTTGGAGTTTTTCGGCTCCCATCCTCGCCGTTTATTCCTTTTCCTTTTTTTTTTTTTTTTAATTACAACGTCGTTTATTATTAAATTTATTTTTTCCCTATTTTTTCTTCATATAATTTAAAATAAGTAAATTTTTTAGAGTTTAAAAAAATTATCGACATTTTTTTCTTTCTATTCATCCTTTTTAAAAATGAGAATTTAATTTCTCGGAATTAAAAGAGCGATCAATTATTATTAACTATTTTATATATTTTTTTAAAATAGGAAAAATAGTGATATAATAATCGTCATCCCCCCTTTCATACGAAATGATTATGAGATTTATAGAAAATAGCTTTTAATTTATGTCTTTGAATATTTTTCATCGTAAAATATTAATGAGAATGAATAATGAATAGGAATAAAGTGAAAAATGGAAATGATGTTATTAATAGTTATCAAATAAAAATGAAAGAACTATATTCTAAACTAGTGTTTGATAAAATATTTTGAATATTTTAAATGTTTATTTGATAGTAGATTTTGAATCGGGGTTTTTAATCATAAATTTTGGATCAGACTTGAAAAACTTATCTTCAGATATCTGTTTGGTTATAGATTTTGAATTACATTTGAAAAAATTAGTTTAAATATTTGTTTGATCATAGACTTCGGATCAAACTTTAAAAACTTATTTTCAAATATTTGTTTGATAATAGATTTTAGATCAGACTTTGAAAACTCATCTTCAAATTTTTATTTAGTCATAGATTTTTTATTAGACTTTCTAACCTTATCTTTAGCTATTTGTTTGGTCATAGATTTTGGATCAAATGTTGAAAACTTATCTTTAAATATCTATTTGATCATATATTTTAAATTAAACTTAGAAAATTTACTTTTAAATGTCTATTTGATCATAGATTTTAGATCAGACATTGAAAATTTATCTTCAAATATATGTTTAGTAATAGATTTTGGATTAGACTTTGAAAATTTTACTTTAAATGTCTATTTGATTATAGAGTTAGAATCAAACTTTCAAAACTTTACTTCAAATATCTATCTGGTCATACACTTTGAAAATTTTACTTTAAATGTCTAGTTGGTCATAGATTTTGAATCAAATTTTGTAAACTTATCTTCAAATATCTATTTAGTCATAGATTTTGGATCAAACTTTAAAAACTTACCTTCACATATCTATTTGATCATAGATTTTGAATCACACTTTGAAAACTTATCTTCATACATCTGTCTGGTCATAGATTTTGAGTTAGACTTTGAAAATTTTACTTTAAATGTCTATTTGAGAGTCCGAAACCTAAATAAGCGACAAAAAGATAAAAGTGACCAAAATAAGCCATTATTCTAGTAAGTAACTAAAATAGGCTTAGTGGAAGAAAAAAATTCATTTTATGCAATATTCCAAACGTTTTCCGTTAGTCTAATAACGTGTATATTTTAATATATAACGAAACTATTGTTTACACTTTGTAAAGTGTAAGTTTTTCTTACAGTTTGTAAAGTGGAAGTTTTTCTTGCACTCTATAAAGTGGAAGAAAAAAATTTGTTTTACAAAGAGGAATATTTTTCAAGTATTGTTATAGGAGAACGTTGTTGACTATAGGCTCCTTCCTAACATAGATTTAAGTATTGTTAACTTGATTTGATCTATGCAGTCATTTTGAACCCTCAAAAAGTCGGTCAACGATTCGTCATTATAGATAATCCACTCTTCAAAATTTACTTGTCCTTGTGATAAAAATGAAGTGGGGTATTTTTTTACTATAATCAAATTATAATCAGTACTATTTATACCCATTATTTTATAAATTGATGAAAAAAATTGATGATATCGGATATTAATTTAATATTTTGCATTGTATTTGGGATGACACTTATAATAAATGGTATTTTCGTCATATATAATTTCGTCATCCCAATAAATCGAAACTCTAACTTTTGGTTCAGAAGACATCTTTTTGTGATTAGAAATGAAGAAAAAATAGAAGACTAAAGATGTTGAAGGGCAATGTTTTAACGTCCTTAAATAGAGGTTGGAGGAGTTTTCAAAATAAAAAAATAAAAATACATAATGTAATAATTTTTCCGTTTTTATGATATGTCAAATCAATATAATTGTATGACAAACACTGCAAAAGCTTCATAAAGAGATGCAATTTAATGCAAAATGTGAAAAATATTCTTCTTTATAAAACATATTTTTTTCTTCCACTTTATAAAGTGTAAGAAAAACTTTCACTTTACAAAGTGTAAGAAAAACTTTCACTTTACAAAATGTAAAATATAGTTCCGTTATATATTAAAATATATACGTTATGAGACTAACGGAAAACGTTTAAAATATCGCATAAAACGGAATTTTTTCTTTCACTAAGCCTATTTTAGTTACTTACTAGAATAATGGCTTATTTTGATATATATATATTATTATTATTTTTATTTTTTTATTTTTTATTTTTTTGGCTTATTTAGATTTCAGACTCTATTTGATCATAGATTTTAAACAAGACTTTGAAAACTTATCTTCAACCATTTGTTGATTATAGATTGGATCAGACTTTAAAAACTTATCTTCATCATAGATTTTAGATTAGACTTTGAAAACTTATCTTCAACTATTTATTTGGTCATAAATTTTCAATCAAATTTTAAAAAGTTATTTTCAAATATTTGTTTGATCATAAATTTTGAATTAAATCTTAAACAACTATCTTTAAAAGAAAATCAACGAAGGCCATAAAGTATAGCTTTTGAAATTATTAAAAAAGATGCTTATTTATTTATTCTTTCATAATCAAGTTATTCGGGTCATCATAATAATATTAATTTAATTTAACATGATAAAAATTTATATAACGAGTTATCCTTTTTTAAAAATAAATAAATAATATTTTTAATGTCTACTTGTATTCACTTTCTATTTACAGGTACGGATACCGTGTTTTATCATGATATTGTCGGGAGCTAGAAATGGCTGCCGTTAAATTTCCATATTTTATTTTTCATTTTTTCCCTCAAGAAAGCACAATATAGTACTACACATCTATTTTTAATTAAGTAGGTTTTTAATGATATTAAAAAATATATATATGATTTTAAGTTAAGTTGAAAATATATATATAAAAATAAAATTATATTTGAATATATATTTCACTTTGAAATTTATTGAAGTTTTGTAAGAGATTTCATTTTTACTTAAGAGCTTATGTATTTATATTTCTAAATTTTCCTTTTATTTAAGAAAAGCAATAAAAGAAAGAGTGGGGGTGGGGTGGGGTGGGGGGGGGGATGTATTACTCTATATAAT
>NW_006238943.1:875614-877604 GCF_000226075.1 Solanum tuberosum | reverse complement strand
TATTACTCTATATAATATGACTTTCGATTGTTCATAAATTTATATGATTATTTTGTATTATTAAGGTACCAATCAAGGGTTTGGTTTATTTAATGTAATATATGTTATTGTTATTGCAGTTGTTCTTGCTCCTAATATATGTATAATTTATGCGTAACAAAATGAAAATTAGTTTTGTTTATGGAAAATAATAAAATTTAGTTCTTGATATTGGTGTTGTATAATTTTTGCTTAAAACTCAATATCGATGTGTGTTTTAATATAAATGAAGTAAATAGTTAAGTATAAAACTCATGGAAAAAAAATGATAGTTTAGGTAGGCAAAAAGAACAATAAATAATTAAGATATTGAACTCATGAAAAAATAATAATTTAGTTATGTTTTTTGCAATTAACTTTTTTTATATATTACTGAAACAAATTCACATGTATTAAAATAAATTTCAATTATCCAAGTAGCTTAACCCAATGTTTAGTATTAAGCCTATTTTAATAAGAATTTGTAATTCATTGTTCTTACAAATTATTCAATTGGTCATTATTTGGTTTGACCATTATATACAGAATATAATGGAATTTGTCATACTTGCACTAAATCCTTTTTGATAGTTTTTTATTCCTTCCTATGAGATTTTTGGTTTCACTTGTCATTAGGCAACAAAAGTTATGTGTACCACCAAAGAGTAGTGGGTAATATGACTCATTTTAATCATAGATTTTAATTTTAAAGTTTAGAGAATGGAGAAATACTAGATATGAAGATTTAGGTTTTTTGATTTAATTTGTTTTCCTTAGTTAGCTTCAATCTTCGATGAGTCATCATTACTTTATTTAGAAAGACGAACATTTGGGGCTAGAGAAAGTGCAATGCACCTGATGCAAATGATATTTTCTTTTTCATGCAAATAATTTTTCTTTTTCATGATATATCAATCAGAATGAAGGTTCGCAAACTACAATAGACTAAGAGACAATTGAACTTTCTACGATTAAAAGTTCTTACTTTATCACTTCTTTCCATATCAAATCCGTTTTACTTGGAAAAAGATTCCTCACGCAGGACTTTAACATAATAAGAAAATCTTCTTTATTTAATTTTTATTATGTTTATCATAGTCAATATATAATATCATTATAATAATTGAAGGAAAATTGTGAAAAAACAGATTTATCTAAAGCAAAGTATCTTAATAAAGGACAAAAAAATTCAAACAACAGTTCTTACTTTTAGTATAAATTATATATATATAGATATAAGTACACACGATACTTCATAAGATTTTTGTTTCTTTTAAATGAGATCATTTATATTTCAAGTGATCTCACATGACTTTCATTATCTTATTTAAATTAATCTTTTACTATTTATGCATTCAACACTTGCATATCAATTTCAATGTCAACAACGACAAATAACCACATATATACTAAAAAAACAAAAGATAATATTATTCATTTCATTACATATTAAACTTAGTAAAAGGTAAAATTAAAGCCATAAATATCACAAAGTTATGTTAATCATAGATAGTGGCAACATTAGCATTACACGAGGTAAAGAGTTAACTTGCCTTCTTAAAGAGGCCAACACATCATTTTGAAAAAGTCATATGTAAGTTGTTTTATTTTGCATCCTCACAATATCAATTTTTATGACTATATTAGGATAATTTTACCATTGCTAAATCTCTAATTTGAGAATGTTAAGAAAATATGATACCATCCTTATTTGTTTGATGATATGTGAACTCAAATAACAAGAAAGCAAAAAAGTTAAAGATAATTACTTATTTAATAAGATTCGAACCAAAACTTATAATATTATTTGAGTTTTTTTTCTTTGTATCGTTGCAATTCATAAAGATCATAATTATAAGTTACATAGTTTTCCTTATTAGATTTATGTTACCGAACTATTGAAAAAGATCGAGAACATATATCAAATCATCTTTGAATTTGACAACCACATTCCCCTCCCCCCCCCCCCCCA
>NW_006238943.1:871142-875472 GCF_000226075.1 Solanum tuberosum | reverse complement strand
TCCCCCCCCCCCCCCCCATATCTTATTTGAATTAGGAGTATCAGTGTTGGGTGGAGGATTCTCTCAGACAAAACTATCCACAACTGACTTGACGGAAGAATGCCTATGTGAATATAATTTGTTGCTAGAAGAAAAATTCACAATAGCAAAATTAGCACCACATTAAGGGGTCGTTTGAAGGCCGCATTAGAAGAAATAATCCATGTATTATGTGATGTATTATTTTGTACTATGTTTGGTAGGAATTTGGGCCTATTGGATGGATTAGTTATACATCCTACATGGTATTATAGGATGTATTACTAATACCTTCCATTTGGAGGTATTAGTAAAACATAGATATAATACCATGGGATAAGTCTATGTAAAGACAAAAATATCCCTCAAAATATTTTAATTATTTTATGATTTATATTTGTACTAGTAAATTTATTTAAATAAATTAGTTTACAAATTATTTAGAGAGAGTTGTTTGTAACTAATAAATCTAATACAAATTTGAAATGTGAGTTATTTATTTGTATATGACGTTTGTGATCTTAATTATATGTGTGTATATATATATATATTTGCGTGGTTTTCTAATTATTTCTATTTTAAACAATTTAAAAAATTACATACATATTAAAACTACAACTTGTAATTTTATGAGTAAATGTAGATGGTTTATTCAATCTTACTATTGTTGACCGTCTTTTCGATTTTAAGAGAAGATGGTTTATCTTTTTTAAATTAAAAAAATGACATTTTGTGACTGATCAATTTATTAAGATGACAATTATTTATCGTCAAATATTTCAAGTGAAAAATTGCAAACAAGACAACAAAATTGTTCTTCTCATAGCTAGTTAGAAGGTTATAAAAAATAATATTGTTTGACAATTATCTACCTTGACTCAATTACATAATAATTTAAGGGTATAATCGAAAAGAAGCTTTTTATAGAGTTTTAATCCAAACACAAGATGAGGTGGGAAAAATGAACCAAACACTTGATAAAAATAAACCCTGCATTACTAATCTCTACACTACTAATTTCTGCATTACAAATTTCTGCATTACTATTCTATGTGTTATTAATCTTTGTACCAAACGACCCTAAATACATAACTCACATACCTTTCTAAATAGGTCAATACATCATTTTGAGAATGTTACTTGTCTGTTGCTTGGATATTGCATCCTCACAATTTCAATTCTTTTGTGACCATTAAGTCTTCCTATGAATAAATTTCTGATTTGTGAATGTAGGAAAAATGTAATGTTGGGTCTCTGTTCTAATTGAGTATTTATAGCGACAAAATCATCATATTATTTGATGAAAATGAACCCAAATAACAATAATATACCCAGTGGAATTTCATAGGTGGATTCTGGAAAGGATAAAGTGTATAGAGATCATACCCCTACCTTGTGCAGGTAAGGAGACTATTACTGGAGGACCCTCAACTTGAGTATAACATATGAAACTAATAAAAAGAAAAACGACAGTGCAGAAACAAAGCAACTGATAATAAAACAATAGCAACCACAAAATAATGTGATAACCTAAACACAATAAACAACAAATAATCATGGATTAAAAAACAAAACACTATAAGAAAATGACTAAACCCCTCAAAAATCAAGACAACACTCCATACCTACTAACCTTCTACCCTAATACGCGACATCTAATCCTCCTATCTAATGTCATTTCCTCGATAATCTTGAGTTGCGCCATATTTTGTTTAATCACCTCTACTGAATACATTTTTGTTCTATCTCTACCTCTTTTTATACTCGCGATATCCAGTCCGTCACACCTCTTCACTGGGATATTTGCACATCTTCTCCTACACGTCCAAACCATCTTAGTTTTTCTTCCCTTATATTGTACACTACGGATGCCACTCCCACCTTGTCACATATATTTTGATTCCTAACTTATCACTCACAATGTGCCCACACATCTATCTCAACATCCTCATTTATGCGATTTGCATCTGCACATGAGAGTTCTTGACTGGCCAATACTCCGCACCACACAACAACGCCGATCAAACCACTACTTTGTAGACTTTATATAACTTACTTTTAAGTTTAGGAAGTATATTTTCATACAAGACTCCAAGGGGTAAGAATTCACTTCATTGTGACACAAATACGATGAGTTACATCATCGTTAATGTCTCCACTTTCCTGAATTACCGATCCAAGATACTTGAAACTATCTCTCTTAAGGGATAGCCTGAGTGTCAAGCCTCACTTTCACGTTAGTCTCATGCACTATATCACTGAATTCACACTACAAATATTTCATTTGGTCCTGCTCAATCTGAACCCTTTAGATTCAAAAGTTTGTCTCCACGCATCTAACTTAGCATTAACTATATCACGTGTCTCATTAATAGTATTATGTCATCACAAATAACACATATCATGATACCTTATCCTGGATACACCACGTCATTTCGTCCCATCACTTAGAAAAATAAGAACATGCTAAGAAGTGATCCTTGGTGTAACCCCATGTCAACTAGAAAGTGCTGGAATGTTTGGAAGTATCCTCCCATCATTCTAACTTGAGTCTTGCCTCCATTATACATGTTTTTATTTCCCTAATGTAAGCTACTGATATACATTTAGCCTCTAGGAGTGCCAAAAGGACATCTCTTGAAACTGTATCGTAAGCCTTTTCAAGGTCAATAGACATTATATGCAAGTCCTTATATATATATATATATCAGTCTCCTCACTAAATGAATGACTTATGTAGTTGATCGCTCTGGTATGAAATCGAATTGGTTCTCATAAATGGACACATATCTTGTCACTCCCCTAGCCTACACCCTGGGAGGGACTGACACTCAAGAACCATTGCTGGCCCCAAGCGAACCCTTGGCCTGACTTAACTCTTAGCGGAAGACTTAACTCATGATAGAAATACTAAAGAGTAAATTAAACTTGCTCAATAGATAACTTAGAATGTATTAAATAACATTCAACTTAGCCAAAGTGGCAACTCAAGATTCAACATAAGACAATAACAAAATAGTGACAAATGAACTAACTACCTGTCTATGAAGCCTCTAATAACTGAGATGGATGTCGAGACAAGACCCACGACATTCTAATGAACTAGAATACTGAAAAGCAATAAAGAGGGATCCTCCAGAAGCAAGGAGGATCACCAAAAAACTCTGAAGCTCAACTAGAATCAACGATGCATTAGATGTTGATCCTGGTTACCTGTATCTTCATCATAACAACGAAGCAGGACAAATGGCGTCAGTACATTGAATGTACGAGCATGCGATGGGAATTCTAAAATAAGATTGTAACATCCAGCAATTTGAAATAACTATAAAGAGGCTTAGAATTGACAATAATCATTTTTGGAAGGAATTCAAGAATCTGGAATTTGGTTAAGTATGGGAAAAAGTGAGTTTTTGGCCAACTTTGAACAGTCATAACTCCCAGCTTAGGATGAGTTAGGTGTAGTTCTAGTTATGGTTGCAAGTTTGTGGATTGATCTTTCCAACGCCACCAAGTTTGCTCGATTCCGAGTTCGTATGATTGAGTTATTCCTTTTGGAAGTTGGGCAGTTGGCAGGGAAATCCGTTCGGAAATTTTAAGGGCATTTTGGTCTTTTCCCTAATCATTTGTTTTGGATATATATTAAGGGTCCAAGCTGATTTTGATCAGTTTTGATTTTTTCAAAAAGATTGAGAGTGAAGGTTTTGAGTGAAGAAGAGGAGAAAGAGGAGATCAAGCAAGTTTCCGTCGTGGATATCGTCGGGGGTGATCCCTACTAGGTATGTGAGTTCATAGTGTTGGGTTGATCCTTTCCCCCACACACCAAGCTCGTTTTATTTTTGAGAAAAGATTGGTTATGTTGTTGAAGTTGTTGGGTTGTGTTGTTGAAGTCCCTTGTGGATTTGGGACATGTTTTCCGGTTGTGTTTTTGAGTTGTAATCTATTGTATATTGAGGGGTTTATGGTTCTAAGTGTTTGGTGTTGGAAGCTTTGAAGTTTAGAAGGTTTAGAGTTGAAGAAAAGAAGGAGAAAAGTCGAATTTTCAGGGAAAAAGGCTGGGGCGTCGCGCCAGCCAGCGCGCCGCAAAAGGGGCTCTGAACTTTCCCCCTTGGGGCGGCGCGCCTAGCAGAGCGCCAGCAGGCCTCCTCTGAAGTTTTAGGTCTGGCGCCCCACGCCTCTCAGAGCGCGAAGGACGCTAACCTTTCTTATTCTTTCCCCACTTGTCCATGCATGTTCAATGGTATTGTACCAATGTTTTATAGTTGTTTTCGACACTCCAAGGTACGTCTAGACGTCAAGAACTCATCCATAA
>NW_006238943.1:870109-870261 GCF_000226075.1 Solanum tuberosum | reverse complement strand
AGCATCCGGTACGCCGTTGATCCAGCTGAGTACTCCAGAGTCAGTGGTGAGCCTCTCTGCATTTCGGAGGACTCGATTATTTTGTTCTCTTAGTCTTGTTTTATTAGGATGTTGTGGGGTCTGTCCCAACATCCATCTTAGTATTTTAGAGG
>NW_006238943.1:859527-869604 GCF_000226075.1 Solanum tuberosum | reverse complement strand
CAACATTTAGGAAGATTTCTCACTTCTTTCACACTCATCTCGTGCGTTAGAGTTGATCTCTAAAAAAGTTTCTTTCTAATCCGTGCTTGCGCGTGTTTTCAGATAGTCATGCCTCCACGAAGAGTTGGTAGAGGGCGTCTTCCTAGACGTTATGTTGATGAGCAAGAGTTACCTCAGGCACCTAGAGTGCAACCACAAGGGGAGGTTTCTAATGCCGAGTTCAGAGAGGTAATTAGAATTTTGAGCCAAGCTGTAACTAATCAGATTGGTCAGCAAAGGGGAGCTCGACAGGAAGGAGCTGACACTTCTAGGATCTGTGAGTTCTTGGGAATGAATCCTTCGAGTTTTATGGGTTTAAGCACTACTGAGGATCCGGAGAACTTCATTGAGGAGTTGAAGAAGATTTTTTATGTGATGCATATGGCAGACACTGAGCGAGTTGAACTAGTTGCGTACCAATTGAAAGATGTTGCTAGAACTTGGTTCGACCAATGGAAATGGGGCAGAGTTGAGAATGCACCACCTGCGAGTCGGGCCTGTTTTGAGGAAGCTTTCTTGGGGCATTTCTTTCCTCAAGAATTGAAAGAGGCCAAGGTACGTGAGTTCCTTGCACTTAAGCAGGAGTCTTTGAGTGTTAATGAATACAGTCTGAAGTTCACACAACTCTCCCGTTATGCTCCGGAGATGGTTGCGGACATGAGGAGTAGAATGAGTTTGTTTGTTGCTGGACTGTCTCGATTGTCAAGTAAAAAAGGTAGGGCTGCAATGCTTATCGGGGACATGGACATATTCAGGTTGATGGTCTATGTGCATCAAGTTGAGGAAGAAAAGTTGAGGGACAGAAAAGAGTTCAGAAATAAGAGAGCTAAGATCGGTAATGAGTCCGGGCAGCAGAAAGGTAGTGCGAACCGTCTCCTTTCAACAAAGGCAAAGGGGACCTGTTCCATCATCTGCTAGTGCACCTGTACCCAGAAATAAAAGTGAGTACATGGGACAGAATTCGCAGGGCTTTAGGGCTGGACCTACACAGTCTCAGAATAGTATGGCACAAGGAATAACCGGGTTCTTGCATGTGTTAGGTGTGGTAGAGTCCATCCAGGGAAGTGTCGTCAAGGCCAGACAGGTTGCTTTAAGTGTGGACAAGAGGGCCACTTCATGAAGGAGTGCCCAAGGAACAAGCAAGGTAGTGGAAATTTGGGCAGTAGGGCCCAATCTTCATCAGTTGCTCCCCCAGACAGGACGACACCTAGAGGAGCTACTTCTAGTACCGGTGGAGGAGCAAACCGCCTCTATGCTATCACCAGTCACCATGAGCAGAAGAACTCTCCAAATGTGGTCACTGGTATGATCAAAGTTTTTGCTTTTGATGTGTATGCTTTGCTAGACCCAGGAGCAAGTTTATCTTTTGTAACTCATTATGCTGCAAATAAGTTTGATGTTCTTCCGGAAAGACTTTGTGAACCCTTTTGTGTTTCTAAACCTGTTAGGGAGTCTATTCTAGCAGAAAGAGTTTTTCGTGATTGTCCTATTTCCATCAATCACAAGAGCACCATGGCTGATTTGATTGAGTTAGACATGATAGATTTCGATGTCATCCTAGGCATGGATTGGCTTCATGCTTGTTATGCATCGATAGATTGTAGAACTCGAGCAGTCAAGTTTCAATTTTCGAGTGAGCTAGTTATAGAGTGGAGTAGTAGTTCAGCAGTGCCTATGGGTCGCTTTATTTCGTACCTTAAGGCGAGAAAGTTAGTTTCGAAGGGCTGTATCTATCACTTAGTCCGAGTTCATGACTCTAGTGTTGAGATACCTCCTTTTCAGTCAGTTCCTATAGTAAGAGAGTTTCCAGAAGTTTTTCCTGATGATCTACCCGGAATTTCTTCTGAGAGAGAAATAGAATTCGACATAGATCTCATTCCAGATGCTCGTCCTATCTCTATTCCGCCATATAGAATGGCACCAGCAGAGTTGAAAGAGCAGTTGAAAGATTTTCTAGATAAGGGCTTCATTCGACCAAGTGTCTCACCTTGGGGCGCTCCGGTTTTGTTTGTGAGAAAGAAAGATGGTTCCCTTAGGATGTGTATAGATTACCGCCAGTTGAATAAGGTTACCATCAAGAATAAGTATCCTCTCATGAGGATTGATGATCTTTTCGATCAGCTTCATGGTGCCACCTGTTTTTCAAAGATTGATCTCAGATCAGGATATCATCAGTTAAGAGTGAGGGAATGTGATAATCCAAAGACAGCTTTCAGAACCAAATATGGTCATTATGAGTTTTTAGTTATGTCCTTTGGGTTGACCAATGCACCGGCAGCTTTCATGGACCTCATGAATAGAGTCTTCAAGCCTTATCTTTGGCCCAGACCCACCTCTCCAACTGAAATTAGGAGTTTCTTGGGTTTAGCTGGTTATTATAGAAGGTTTGTTGAGGGGTTCTCGTCTATTGCAACTCCCTTGACCAAATTGACTCAAAAGACAGTAAAATTTCAATGGTCTGAAGCTTGTAAGAAAAGCTTTCAGGAATTGAAAAGAAGATTGATTACAACTCCAGTTTTGACGTTACCAGAAGGTACTCAAGGTTTTGTGGTGTATTGTGGAGTTGGTTTGGGTTGTGTCTTAATGCAAAATGGCAAGGTTATAGCTTATGCCTCCAGACAGTTGAAGGTTCATGAGAAGAACTACCCAACCCATGACTTAGAGTTAGCTGCGGTAGTTTTTGCCTTAAAGATATGGCGTCACTACTTGTATGGTGTATATGTTGATTTATTCACGGATCACAAGAGCCTTCAATATGTGCTTACTCAGAAAAAGCTTAATCTTAGACAGAGGAGGTGGTTAGAATTACTTAACGACTATGACCTGAGTATTCTTTACCACCCAGGTAAGGCTAATGTTGTTGTTGATTCCTTAAGCAGGTTGTCTATGGGTAGTACTACCCATGTTGAAGAAGGAAATAGAGAGTTAGCAAAAGATGTGCACCGACTAGCACGCCTAGTCTCAGAAGTGAAAGAGAAACAAGATCAACGCTATGTGATCTCACATACCTCGTAGGGATCAACCCTTGGCGAAATCCACAAGTAAATCTTCAAGAGCTTGGCGATTCCTTGCTTCTTCTTTTTTTCTCCTCTCCTTTTCTCTTCTCTCAAAACCCTTACTTATTTTTAATAGCGTAAACTGAATCCAATAAGTTTAGACCTTAACTTAATTACCAAAAACAAATTTAATTAATTGGGTAATGAAAAGACCATAATACGCTTCTAAAATCCGGTTTTGACTTTCCTTATCTAGACAACCCAACTTCAAATGGACATATCTCACTCATACAAACTCGAAACTGAGGAAACTCGGCGGCATTAGAAAGATAATTCAAAGATATTTCGTACGATATCTTTTAGCACACCTAACTCATCCCGAGCTAGGAATTATGGTTGTTTGAAGTTTATCCAAAACTCATACTTAACTTTACTTTGTCAAACTTTCCAAATTTGATTATTTCCAAAAACGGTTTCTTTCTATTTCTAGTCCTTTCTAAAGCAGGATGTTACATATCTTCTTACCCTCATCTCCATCACCCTCTAAAATTTTTATAGTGTGACTTAGGAACTTGACGCCCTTGTAATTGTTATAGTTTTGGATATCATCCTTGTTCTTGTACAACGAGTTCATTGTACTCCACCTTCTTTCTTAGACATTTTTATCATCTTAAAAATAACATTAAATAACCTAATCAACCACTTTAAGCTTGTCATGTCTGTGCTCTTCTAAAACTTCACTAGAATTTTGTCTGGTTTGGTTGTTCTTCCCTTGTTCATCCTATTGATAACACAATTAACCTCATCAACATGTATACATATATAGTAAATAAAATCCCGATGCCTCTCAGAGTGCTCCAAATCCCCCAACATAATGTCTCTGTCTTGTTCTTCTTTCAAAATTTTGTGGAAGTATGTTTGTCATCTTTGCGTAACGAAGTTCTCTTCAACCAACACCCTACCTTTCTCATTTTTGATGCGTTTTTCTTGATCAAGTTCTCGAGCCTTCTTCTTTCTTGCCTTTGCAAGCCTGTACAATTTCTTATCTCCATTTTATCCTTTAAATTAACATACATGCATTTCAAAGCTACCATTTTTCCACGGTAACTGCTAACTTATCCTCTATCTATGTTGCCTTATATATTGCTTTATCGTTTCTCCTCCTCATTCTTGGACTTCATCAAATTTACAAAAGCAATCTTCTGCACTTTCCTTGGACTTCTCTATTCCACAACCAATCTCCTATATGACTATCAAAATAATTGTTACGATCCAGATCGTCGTGAGTGACACTCACACTAACTCTACGGTGGGAGAACCAACTACCAACCCAAAATTAACCCAACATCCCATTTCTAAAACCAAGTCATCATAATAAATACTAGGAAACAATTTTTTTTAAATAATTAAAGGATTAAGTCCCCATAAACTCAATCAATAGACAAAACTTATATGGAAATAAAACCCATAAAAACTGAAAGTCATAGTACTAAAACTCTAACCAGCCTTGAATGGAGATGCAACCCCAAAAACTTAAAAGCATAAACCTAATATTCTAAAGTTTGTGTCTAAAAAGATGGACAAGAAAAGACAGAAGAATTTATAGAAGCTTGGAAGAGTAGCTCAATTTCCTTCAACTGAGGTCTCGTATCAATCGTCAAAATATGTATTGTACTCAACAAGGAATGAACAAGTCTATTATCAATACACAATCATAGTGCACTGGTATGATCACACGGTCAGTTCCAAACTATGAATGTAAAATAGATAAGTACAACATTGTAAACACAGACCAATTCATATAATAACAACTATGAACATACAAACTCCCGGTCAAAATATCTTGAATCAACAATACCAGGAACATGTCCCACATGATCACAATTACAAACCTGATTCTTTCATGGAACCACAAAGACATATACTTGGTCTTCTCATGGAATCCATACACAAACTGTTAGTGTATCGGTGTGGTACTTGAGCTAATCAGTGTTAGTATTCATAACATGTATGGTACCCGAGTCAAACATTAGTATTCCTGTATTGGGGTAGTACCCGAGCCAATAAGTAACCACAACAACATGCACAATCACAATGAACAATAATACTTGAAACCACAAATAACATAAATAAGTTCATTGCATGAGATCATCAACATGATGTCATTTCATATCTTTCCTTACGTTTTCCCCAACATGCATAACACAAGTGATGCTATAAAATAATATACACGAATACATACATAAATTGGAGAACATACAACCATCACCTACCTCGAATCAAGCCTGTTAAAACTCTAAAAAAACACTCAAGATTTCCCCTTGTCCAATACCTTGACTTGTTCTTGGTCTAAAATAATAAACACATGCAACAATCAATAAAAAATGACCTAATAATACCTTGATTATAATCAAATCCTAACCCCAAACCTATTCATGATCATTTTATCAAATCCATGAATTTTCCCACCATTAAATCAAGTCAAACTCCTCCTTCAAGAGTAATGTCCTAGATTTCAAGGCTTTAGAATCAATTTAAAATATATGAGAGTAATGAACTTATCTTTACTGACAAATTTGGTGGAAAATTGAGTATAAACTACACTAATTCACCCCTCTCAATTTCAAGAACAATTTTGCAGAAAATAGGAGATTTTGAAACTTTTTTTCCATAAAATCCCGACTTACCTCTCTATAGCGGCCCCACTATATTCATGTTCATCTTGCTATAGAGCCTGCAAGTGCCCGCTATAGTGGCCTGTCGTCCACTATAGTGGATTGCACAAACTTCATGGATTAAGAATCCCCGAAAAGTTCATTTTCCACAACATACCTTTGATCCTTAACATCCTAAATATTTCTCTTCACATCAAGTTCAATTCGGAAGTTTTACACACTTGAATTCCATTTTGTGAAATTCTACGAGTTTCTTAATGTCTTGGCTACTAGAAAATATAACCCGAAGCCTAGACGTATCATCACACCGACTCTTTGATGACCCTAGGCCTCACTTTGCTCAGATTCCATTCGGGACTGGCCTAGCCTAGAATTTCAAGTCATTACCCGCAAAATTTTCTGGCCCAATTTTATCACCGTTGGTCAACTCATATCAATCGGAACAATTGTTTTAAACTCAAATGACAAGAACATAAAAATATTTATGATGATTCCTTATTGGGCCGGATTTGAACCAAAATCATATAATTAATTGATTTTTTTTTATATTTCATTGTATCTTTGGTAATCCGTAAAGATGGTAATTACAAACGACATATTATTCTAGTTAGATTTATTTTATTGAATTATTGGAAACATTTTAATTGTCTCGTTCTTTTGTAACATATGTTTTAGTAAGTTAATATGTAAATTGATAATAATTTGTTAGGTAAATATTTTTTAATTGTATTAATATATATTTTAAATTTTCTCTTGTTCAACTGTGTATATTTCCTAATGTAACCATGCATAATAAAAGACCTTCATCTATTAGCTTTCACAATACGAAAATATTGATTGGCTAACTCATATTAATTTTCCAAAAAAGAAAACACACAAGAATTTTAAGTTAAAATTTTATATTATTTGTGTGTGTTCTATAGCGTTTACAAACTCGTAAAATATACTCATAACATATGACAAGTGAAAGAAAATAGTAACAATACAAATTTTTTGATATCTTAACGCAATTTAATATGTATAAACCACTTTTGAATTTTTTCATACACTTTATAATTCATTATAAATTTTTAAAATGATACAACAAAATTTGTGTCTTCTTTTATCCAATCTCTAGATATATGAATTTGATGTGATACATTATGAAATAATACGTAATAACCATTCAAACAATGTATAATTTATGAATATTGTATGCACTCATTACCAACATCATCTCTCTAATTTTGCGGCAAGAAATCAGTTAAGTGACACTTATTCCGACCTCTTTTGCATGAATTTTTTATTTTTGCATTAATTTGCCTAAGTTACAATTTTTATTACTTTCACATCATATTTCTTACATCTATGATTTTTACACTTAAAAGATATATACACAGAAAATTTTACACTTCTATATTCTCATTAATTATATCAAAGAATAATAAAAATATACAAATTGTGATATTTATAATTCACGTAGTAAGCAGATTCATTTATGATACATACCAAATGTTACTTTATTTTATATACTAAATTTCATCGAATTAGCAGTACTTCAAATAATTTTAATAAAAACACATATTATTATTTCCGCAGTCAGAAACCTTTCCCTTCAATAAATAATTAGTGAAATATAATATTTAAAAATATTTAAAAACTTCAAATAGAAAGTTAAAGTTGACATATTTCCTTTTATTCTGTATCATTGTTAATCCATAAAGATAGTAATTACAAATGACATATTTTTCTAGTTAGATTTATGTTATTGAAAACGTTTTATTGTGTCATTCTTTTGTGACATATGTTATAGGAATTTAAAATGTAAATTGATGATAATTTTTTAGGTAAATAATTATTTTTAATTATATTCATATATTTACAAAATTTGCTCTTGTTCAACTATGTATATTTTCTAATATAGCCATGCTCAGTAAAAGACTTTCCATTATTAGCTTTCACAATATGAAAATATGGACCGAAATCTCCTCATAAGATAAATTATGCTTAGTCCCAACATTTTCAGTTTGCACTATCAATGAAGGATCTCCCATGCACTTCTTCAACATAGAGATGTGAAATACCGGATGAACCGCCGCTAATTCCTGTGGTAGCTCCAACTCGTAAGCTACACTGCCAATCCTCTTAGCTATGCGATAAGGTCCAATATACCGGGGACTAAGCTTCCCCTTCTTACCAAACCTCATAACACCTTTCATGGGTGAAACTTTCAAAAATACCCAATCATCTACTTCGAACTCTAACGCCCTTCTCCTAACATCAGTGTAGGATTTCTGACGTCTCTGTGCTATTTTCAATCTCTCTTGAATTACCCTCACTTTCTCCATAGCTTGATGAACTAAATCTGGTCCTATCAACCCTGCTTCACCAACTTCAAACCTTCCAATAGGAGATCTGCATCTTCTCCCATAAAGAGCTTCATATGGAGCCATCTGGATGCTAGAATGATAACTATTATTGTAAGCGAATTCAATGAGAGGTAGGTGATCATCCCAATTACCCTTGAAATCAATCACGCAAGCTCTCAACATATCTTCTAAGGTCTGAATAGTGTGCTCTGCTTGCCCGTCAGTTTGAGGATGAAAGGCAGTGCTCAAGTTCACCTTTGAGCCTAAACCTTTCTGGAAAGATTTCCAGAATTGTGCAGTAAATTGTGCACCTCTATCTGAAATAATGGAGATTGGAACTCCATGAAGTTGTACTACCTCCTGAATATAAAGCTTAGCATTATCTTCTGCTGAGTTAGTAGTCTTCACCGGTAAAAAATGGGCTGATTTTGTCATTCTGTCGACAATCACCCAAATAGAATCATGTTACCTGCGAGACCTTGGTAACCCTGTGATGAAGTCCATATTAATCATCTCCCACTTCCATTCTGGAAGTTATATATTTTGAGCCAAACCATCAGGCCTTTGGTGCTCTACTTTCACTTGTTGGCAATTTGGACACTTAGCAACAAATTCAACAATGTCCTTCTTCATACCATTCCACCAATATACTTCTCTCAAATCACGGTACATTTTGGTGGAACCCGGATGGATGGAATATCTGGAGCTATGAGCTTCCTCCATGATTCTCCCTTGGAGTTCATCCACCATTGGTACACACAATCTACCTTGGTATTGCAACATACCATCTCCCCCTTGTTCAAAAACTAATACCCTTTGCTTTTGAACATTTGCCTTCAAGTCAAGCAAAATGGGGTCTTGGTCTTGGTTTTCCTTTACTTCTGACACTAGTGATGATTCTGCCCCGTTCGTCACCACTATTCCTCCTTCTGTGGAATCCATAAGTCTGACTCCTAAGCGTGCAAGTCTGTGCACATCTTTGGCTAACTCCCTCTTTTCTTCCTCAACATGGGTGGAACTACCCATAGATAGCCTGCTTAAAACATCAGCAATCACATTAGCCTTACCTGGGTGGTAAAGAATACTCATGTCATAATCCGAGTAATTCCAACCACCTCATTTGTCTGAGATTGAGCTCTTTCTGAGTGAACACATATTGCAAGCTCTTGTGATCGGTGAATATATCAAAATGAACACCATACAAGTAGTGTCGCCAAATCTTCAAGGCAAAAACTACCGCAGCCAACTCTAAGTCATAGGTTGGATAATTCTTCTCATGAACCTTCAACTTTCTGGAGGCATAGGCTATCACCTTGCCATTCTGCATTAGCACACAACCCAAACCCACTCCGGATGCATCACAGTACACCACAAAACCTTGAGTACCCTCTGGTAAGGTCAAAACTGGGGCACTACTCAACCTCTTCTTCAATTCATGAAAACTTTTCTCACAAGCTTCAGACCATTGAAACTTCACTGTTTTCTGAGTCAACTTCGTCAAAGGAGACGAAATGGATGAGAAACCCTCAACAAATCTCCTATAATAGCCAGCCAAGCCCAAGAAACTCCTAATATCAGTTGGAGATGTGGGTCTAGGCCAATTTTGCACTGCCTCAATTTTCTGAGTATCAACTTTAATACTATCACCAGAAATAATATGGCCCAAGAATGCCACAGACTCAAGCCAAAACTCACACTTAGAGAACTTGGCATACAACTCTCTATCCTTCAAGGTCTGAAGAACTATTCTGAGATGACTAGCATGATCTTCTTCATTCCTTGAATAGATTAGTATGTCATCAATAAAGATGATAACAAACATATCTAAATAAGGTTTGAAGACCCTGTTCATAAGATCCATGAACGTTACTGGTGCATTGGTTAAACCAAAGGACATGACCAAGAACTCATAATGACCATATCTAGTCCTGAATGTTGTCTTTGAAATGTCACATTCCCTAACTTTCAACTGATGGTAACCTGATTTGAGATCAATTTTCGAAAAACAGGTGGCACCCT
>NW_006238943.1:849816-859239 GCF_000226075.1 Solanum tuberosum | reverse complement strand
TCGGAATAAATATAGGACGAGTATCTGGAATGATGTCTATGCCGAAGACTGTTTCTCTCTCAGGAGGGACTCCGGGTAGATCATCAGGGAAGACTTCTGGAAACTCTTTTACTATAGGAACTGACTGAATGAGAGGTACCTCAGCACTTGAGTCATTAACTCGGACTAAGTGATAGATACAACCCTTTGAAACTAGCTTTCTTGCCTTAAGGTACGAAATGAAATGACCTTTAGGCACTGCTCAACTACTACACCACTCTATAACTGGCTCATTAGGAATCTGAAACTTGGCAACTCGAGTTCTGCAATCTATGGAGGCATAATAGGCATGAAGCCAGTCCATACCAAGAATGACATCAAAGTCTACCATGTCTAACTCAATTAAATCAGCCATGGTACCTTTGTGATTGACGGAAGCGGGACAATCACGATAGACTCTCTCTGCTAGAATAGACTCACCAACAGGTGTGGAAACACTGAATGGTTCACTAAGTTTCTCAGGAAGAATTTCAAACTTATTTGCAACATAAGGAGTTACAAAATACAAACTTTCTCCTGGGTCTAGCAAAGCATAAACATCAAAAGTAAAGACTTTGATCATACCAGTGACAACATCTGGAGAGTTCTCTTGCTTTTGGCGACTGGTGATTGCATAAAGACGGTTTGTTCCTCCGCCAGTACCAAAGTAGCTCCTCTAGGTGCAGCCCTGTCTGGTGGAGCAACTGAAGAAGATTGGGCTCTATTGCCCCCGTTACTCTGCTTGTTCCTTGGACACTCTCGCATGAAATGTCCATTCTAACCACACTTGAAACAACCAGTGAAGCCTTCACGACAAATACCTGAATGGTTCCTACCACACTTGGCGTAGGCATGAGGCTTGCTACCCCCTTGCGCCACACTACCTTGTGAATATGTAGGTTTAACTCTGGAATTTTGACCATAGTACTCATTCTTGTTCTTAAGTGCAGGTGCACTAGCAGATGATGGACCAGGTCCCTTCTGTTTCTGTTAGAAAGCTGACCGATTTGCATTACTCTTCTGCTGCCCGGACTCATTCCCTATCTTAGCTCTCTTGTTCTTGAACTCTTCTCTATCCCTCAGTTTCTCTTCCTCTACCTGTTGCACATAGACTATCAACCTCGAGATGTCCATGTCCCTAATAAGCATTGCTGCCCGGCCCTCCTTGATTGACACGCGACCCAAACCAGCAACAAACAAACTCATCCTACTCCTCATGTCCGCAACCATTTCCGGAGCATAACGAGACAGTTGGGTGAACCTCAACCCATACTCATGCACACTCAAAGAATCCTGCTTTAGAGTGAGAAACTTACATACCTTAGCTTCTTTCAGTTCTCGGGGAAAGAATCGTCCCAAGAAGGCTTCCTCAAAACATGCCTAACTCGCAGGTGGTGCATCATCAGCTCTACCCCCTTTCCACTGATCAAACTAGGTCCTAGCAACATTCTTCATCTGATATGCAGCTAGCTTAACTTTCGCAGTATCAATAACATGCATCACATCGAACACCTTTTTCAATTCCTCAATGAAGTTCTCTGGATCCTCTGCAGTGCTCGAACCAATAAAACTTGGGGGATTCATCCTCAAGAACTCACGAATCCTTGAAGTGTCAGTCTCTTCTTGCCAATCTCTTCTCTGCTGCCCAGTCTGATTAGTCACAACTTGGCTAAGAATTCTTATAGCCTCTCTAAACTCAACATTAGAGACCTCTTCTTGTGGTTGCACTTCAGGTGCATTAGGTAATTCTTGCTCTTGTGGTTCAATATTTCTTCTAGCTGGACGACCTTGTGCTGCTCTTTGTGGAGGCATGGTTATCTGTAACACGCACAAGCACGAATTAGAGGGAACTTTTAGAGATACACTCTAACGCACGAGATGGATATGAAGGAAGTGAAGAATTTCCTAAAATGTTGCAGCCTCCTAATTATAGATGTGGCGCGCTTTCATTACCGATAACTAGGACTCTACAGACACAGCTTCATAGACTCCCTAGGACTCTTGAACTTTGTTCTCTGATACCAAGTTTGTCACACCCCGAGCTTACACCCTGGGCGGGACTGGCACTCGGAGACCATTTCTGGCCCCAAGCGAACCCTTGGCCTGGCTTACTTAACTCAGCGGAAGACTTAACTCAATGAAACAGTCTCAAATAATAACTTAAAGAATAATAAGTTGGCCAAAATGACACTTAAGTCTTAAACAATATCTGAAAGATAAAGAAAGACATCTGAACTAATAACTATCTGACTGTCTATGAAGCCTCTAAAATACTGAGATGGATGTTGGGACAAACCCCACAACATCCTAATAAATGAAAGACTGAATGCGAACAAAAGAGTCCTCCGTAATGCAAGGAGGCTCACTACTGACTCTGAACTGCTCAACTGGATCAACGAGGTGCTGGATGCTGATTCTGGTTACCTGCGTCTGCATCAGAATAAGATGCAGGCCAACTAGCATCAGTACATTAAATGTACGAGTATGCAAGTTGGAATGCTAAACCACACATAGGCTAGAAGGAATTTGAAAGAAACTGAATAACTTACCTGGCTCACTCAATTCAACCTGTCTGACTCATTTCAATATAAAGCAATTTAAAGCAAGTGCAATATAAAGAAAAGTTGTTTAAAACATGCTATAAACTCTGTGTGTATGCAAAGATACAATAAATCTGAGATGTATGTAGAAATTACAAATGAACTGATGTATATAGAAATACAATAACTGTTGTGGGAGTTTCTCTAACCGACAACCATCACATAAGAGCTATAGTGATAATACAACGATCAATCTCACGCTGCCAGAGCATCCTATACCCGGCCAAAGGTATAGAACCTGAACTGCCTAATGGATCCACTAGTCTAAATTGAAAAGGATTCATCTAAAAAGTATGAACCTCTTCTACCCATGATGGCTACATGGTTCTATGGGGGCTGTGGGTTCTTTGAACGCTCCCCCAATTCGGTGCTCAATACTACTCCCAAAAATGTACTGGCTCTTATGTTTTTAAAACATATTTCCTCTGTGATTTGAGATTAGTGCTAAAAAACTTAGCTCAAAGGCTATCTTGGAAATCTAAGTTCCCCCGCTTGCTTCATTTAGAAAGCTATTACTCTTTTCTGAAAACTAGCCCGAAGTCTCTTTGGAAATCTCAGTTCCCGATCTTGTTTAAATGTGAAAACATTTCTTTTAAACTTCATTGGGAATACATAGTCCCCATATACCTCTTTTAATAAAAGAACTTCAAACCATAGCTTTACTCTTGCTTAACTTCAAAACTTAAGTCCTAAAAATGACGATAAAACATTATTAAAGACCTTTGAGAACTTTGAGAAACTTTGCTTTGACTTACTTCTTAACTTCTAGACTTGACTCTTAACTTCTTTGACTTTGAACTTAACTTTCCTTGAATTGAATTATGGATTCAAGGTTCATGATCTCATGTTTATGGATGATTTCATGATGTTTAGATGTACTTTAGAGTGTTGGAATCGACTAGGAAACATAGGTACATCACTTAGGAACACGTATGAGAAGGTGGGGAACGAATGGGGAGAACTGGCGTCCCTGGCTCTTTGAGAGGCGTGGGGCGCCAGGCCCCAAACCTCAGAGAGCTGGGTGGGGCGCTCTGGCTGGGGCGACGTGCCAGAGGCCAAACCTCAGAGAACATTTTGGGGCGCGCTGAGAGGCGCGACGCCCCAACCCCTGTACCCAGGTGTTCTCGACTTTTCTCCTCCGCTTTTCATCTCTAAACCCTTCAAACTTCCATGATACTTTCCTCAAAACCCTAGGATCAATTGTACCCTCAATATACAACCAATCTAACTCGCAAAACAACCCGGAAACATGAATCAATTCAACACTAAGCATTCAACAATCAACCTACAAGAATTCAACAATGTTCTTCAAGAACTTCACTTTCTTAACATTCAAACAACTCCAATTTCACTTAATTGAAACAAGTTAGTGTGTGGGTGAACTAACCCAACACGAAAGAAATCTCACATACCTTAATAGGGATCACCTCCGACGAATTCCACTCACAATCTTGAATGATCTTGGCTAATTCTTGTCTTCTTCTCCCGTTCTTTCTTTCTTTCTCTCTTCTCCAAGCCCTAAGCATATTCTAACTTTTCAAAACTGAATTAAGTTCTATTTTTACCCCTATAAACCCCTAAAAACGAATTAGGAAATTAATTAGAGAAACGACTACTTTGCCCTTCCCTAAATCCGGATTGAAACTTTCCTCGATCCAACAGCCCAAATTCCGGAAGACATATCTCACTCATACGATGTCGAAATCGTGCAATCTTGGCGGATTTGGAAAGATATCTCCAAGGGCTTTCCAAACATATCAAGAGCTGTTCCTAACTCCTACTGAGCTAGGAGTTATGGCCATCTGAAAATGGCCAAAACCCACTTTCTTAAGTTAGCAAGATTTCCAAATTTCCTTATTCTTTCCAAAAATAAATATTTTCATAATTTAAACTCTTTATAGTCGTTTCTAGGTGCGAGATGTTACACAAATGACCCTTCATCGAGATTGAACGAAATGTTTTCCTCAACTCTTAAAGGAGCAAGGGCACTTCCAATGATTTGATATGGAAATTCAATATTACCCTCCCTAAGTTGGCTGGCTACTCTTTCAACTTCTTCATCTACAGCTTCCAAAGCCTCACCCAATTTTTTAAGGTTAAGAAAGTCGAGTTTTTCATATGGAAGTTCATTCCTTAATGCTTGAAGAGCTTCTCCATATTTCTTTTCTCTTTCGAGTGAATTCTCCAATTTGTTAGTTTTTTATTGATCTCATCAACATAGGCATTTTGATGAGTTACAACGATGGGGTTAGGAGCATCAGTGTCGGGGTTAGGAGCATCAATGTCGGGGTTAGGAGCATCAGTGTCGGGGTTAGAAGCATCAGTATTGGGTTGCAGATTCTCTCCAAGAAATTTATCCACAATAAATTCGACGGAAGGATGTCCACATGAGTATATTTTGTTTCTAGAAGAAAAAATTACAACCACAACATAAGCACCACATAAAGTACATAGCTCAATTGCCTTTTTAAACAGGCCATTACGTCGTTTTGAGAACGTAACTTGTCTATTTCATGAATTTTGTACCCTCGCGATTGTAATTCTTCTGCGGCCATTAAGTCTTCTCATGGCTAAATTTTTGAATTGAAAATGTTGGGAAAATGTGATGTTGGTTTTATGTTCTAACCAAGTATTTATAGCGACATAATCATCATATTATTTGACAAAAAATGAACTCAAAATAACAAGAAAGTAAAAATATTTATGATGATTCCTTATTAGGCAGGATTTGAACCAAAATCATAATATTGATTAAATTTCTTTTTATGTTTAATTGTATCATTGTTAATCTGTAAAAATAGTATTTATATATTTTCCTAATTAGATTTATGTTATTCAATTATTGAAGAAGTTTTTATTGTGTTATTCTTTTGTGACATATGTTTTAATAAGTTAATATGTAAATTGATGATAATTTTCTAGATAAATATTTTTAATTGTATTTATATATTTTCTAAATGTGCTCTTGTTCAATTTTATATATTTCCTAATGTAGTCATGATTAATAGAGGACCTTCCACTTATAGCTTTCACAATATGAAAATATTTATTTGTGTTATTTGTATGTATTCTAGAGTGTTTGTAACTCATAATATATATTTGTAACTTATGACAAGTGAAAGAAAATCGTAACAGTACAGAAAATAATATATAAACTGCTTTCGAATTTTCTCCTACACATTATAATTTATTATAAGATTTTTAAAACGATACAATAAAAATTGTTTCTTTTTTATCTAGCCACCAGATATTTAAATATGAGGCGATACATTATGAAATATTATGTAATAACCATCCAAACAATGTGTAAATTGAGAAGATTGTATGCACTCCATTCTCGCAACATCATCTATCTGTGACTTGAACCACTTTAGTGGAACTCACCCCTACCTCTTTTGCATGATATTTTTGTTTTTGCATTAATTTGCATAAGTTGCTAACTATTTTCATTGACCCTTATTTTCTTTATCCACATCTACATGTTGAACAATTTAAATTACTTTCACATCAAATCTTTTACCCAAAAAAATATATATACACGTGAAACTTTACATTTCAAAAAATTGTTATATATTCTCGTTAATCATAACAAAGAATAATAAGAATATACAAATATCATTACAATTCATGTATGATACATACTAAAAGTTACTTTATTTTAGATACTAAATTTCATAGAATTTGCAGTAGTTTAAATTATTTTTTGTAAGACAAAATAATATAATATTTTAATTTTTAAAAGCTAGAAAATTGTCCTCCCAATCAATAATTAGTGAAAAAACAATCTTTAAAAAATATTTCAAACATTTCAAATAGAAAGTTAAACTTGACATATTTCCTTTTATTTTGCAATTGTTGTAAGGGAGAAATCTTATGAAATCAAAAGTTGAATTCATGATTTGAAAGTTTCATCCTTATTGCTTGGAGCATTTATGTAATACCTCATAACCTTTTAAGTAAAGTTTTGAACCTTTCTCCTGTGACGACCTAGACCATCGTGGTTGACACCCACGATAATCCTTCGGTGGGAGAACCATTACTACAACTCAACTAAACATAAAACTACACAACTAAATCAAACTAAAGCATTTAAAGTTACGGAAGCAAGTTTAAATGCTAAGGAAAGAAATAAGGAGTTCCCATAAACTCCAAACAAAAGTCTAACAACCAAAACAAATGCGGAATCATACACTTTATAATTCATTATAAATTTTTAAAATGATACAACAAAATTTGTGTCTTCTTTTATTCAATCTCTAGATATTTGAATTTGATATGATACATTATGAAACAATACTTAATAACCATTCAAACAATGTATAATTAATGAATATTGTATTCACGCATTCCCAACATCATCTATCTAATTTTGCGGCAAGAAATCAGTTAAGTGAAACTTATTCCTACCTCTTTTGCATGGAATTTTTATTTTTGCATTAATTTGTACAAGTTACTGATTTTTTTTTCATTCATGCTTGTTCTTTCTATCTGTAAACAACTGCATATCGTACAATTTATATTACTTTCACATAAAATTTCTTACATCTATAACTTTTACACTTAAAAGATATATATGGACAAAATTTTACACTGCAAAATATATTCTCATTAATTATATCAAAGAATAATAAAAATATACAAATTGTGATATTTATAATTCACGTAGTAAGCAGATTCATTTATGATACATACCAAATGTTGCTTTATTATAGATACAAAATTTCATAGAATTAGCAGTACTTCAAATCATTTTTAATTAAAAAATATATAATTTTTTCCGCAGTCAGAAAATTTTCCATTCAATAAATAATTAGTGAAATATAATATATAAAAATATTTAAAACACTTCAAATAGAAAGTAAAAGTTGACATATTTCCTTTTATTATGTATCATTGTTAATCCATAAAGATAGTAATTACAAAAGACATATTTTTCTAGTTAGATTTATGTTATTGAAAACGTTTTATTGTGTCATTCTTTTGTGACATGTGTTTTAGGAATTTAATATCATAAATAGACCAAACATAATAATAGGCATGACAAACTTAACTCTATAAGTACATAATCAAGTTATTGAATTTTAAATAAAGCAAAAAAAAATTATTCAAGGGATCCAGATGGCCCTTCATCGGGATCAGACGAATTGTTTTCCTCAACTAATAAAGGAGCAAGGGCACTTCCAATGATTTGATGTGGAAATTCAATATCACCCTCCCTAAGTTGGCTGGCTACTCTTTCAACTTCTTCATCTGCAGCTTCCAAAGCCTCACTCAATTTTTTAAGGTTAAGAAAGTCGATTTTTTCATATGGAAGTTCATTCCTTAATGATTGAAGAGCTTCTCCATATTTCTTTTCTCTTTCGAGTGAATTCTCCAATTTGTTTAGTTTTTTATTGATCTCTCAACATAGGCATTTTGATGAGTTACAATGATGGGGTTAGGAGCATCAGTGTCGGGGTTAGGAGCATCAGTGTCGGGGTTAGAAGCATCAGTATCGGGTTGAGGATTCTCTCCAAGAAATTTATCCACAATAAATTCGACAGAAGGATGTCCACAAGAGTATATTTTGTTTCTAGAAGAAAAAATCACAACAGCAACATAAGCACCACATAAAGTAGATAGCTCACTTGCCTTTTTAAACAGGCCATTACGTCGTTTTGAGAACGTAACTTGTCTATTTCTTGAATTTTGTACCCTCGCGATAGTTATTCTTCTGCGGCAATTAAGTCCTCTCATGGCTAAATTTCCGAATTGAAAATGTTGGAAAAATGCGATGTTGGTCTTCTGTTCTAACCAAGTATTTATAGTGACATAATCATCATATTATTTGACAAAAAATACACTCAAAATAACAAGAAAGTAAAAATATTTATGATGATTCCTTATTAGGCATGATTTGAACCAAAATCATAATATTAATTAAATTTATTTTTATGTTTAATTGTATCATTGTTAATCTGTAAAAATAGTTTTTATATATTTTCCTAATTAGATTTATGTTATTCAATTATTGAAGAAGTTTTTTATTGTGTTATTCTTTTGTGGCATATGTTTTAGTAAGTTAATATGCAAATTGATGGTAATTTTCTAGATAAATATTTTTAATTGTATTTATATATTTTCTAAATGTGCTCTTATTCAATTATATATATTTCCTAATGTAGTCATGATAAATAAAGGACCTTCCACTTATAGCTTTCACAATATGAAAATATTTATTTGTGTTATTTGTATGTATTCTAGAGTGTTTGTAACTCGTAATATATATTTGTAACTTATGACAAGTGAATGAAAATTGTAACAGTTTAGAAAATAATATATAAACTGCTTTTGAATTTTCTCCTACATTTTATAATTTATTATAAGATTTTAAAACAATACAATAAAATTTATGTCTTTTTTATCTAACCACCAGATATTTAAATATGATGCGATACATTATGAAATATTATGTAATAACCATCCAAACAATGTGTAAATTGAGAAGATTGTATGCACTATATTCTCGCAACATCATCTATGTAACTTTGTGACTTGAACCACTTTAGTGGAACTCACCCCTACCTCTTTTGCATGATATTTTTGTGTAATGATCCTGAAGGTCATTTTTGGAAATTTTCATAAAATGACCGTTTTACCCCTCCCGACAGTTGCCCCGAGTCCTAATTGTTGTATTTTCGAAGTTGGTTTGAAGGAAAATTGATGAAAAGTTTAGTTTTTGGAAAGTTGAGTTTTTAAGAGTTAAAGTTTGGTTAAAAGTGCTATTTCGAGTCATTTGGAGTTTCGAGACTCGAATCGGATTTCC
>NW_006238943.1:845229-847976 GCF_000226075.1 Solanum tuberosum | reverse complement strand
CTTTTTTTAAAGCCAAAACCAGTAGCCATTTTCCCCTAACTTGAAAAATACCCATTTCTCCATTTTTAGACTTTGAGAGCTCGAAAATAGGTGATTTCAAGTGGGTTTTCGCAAGGAATTCATTGGATTGTGGTGATTTGGAGCGTGCTCGGAAGGGTAAAACTCAAATTTGAGTTACTAGTTGAAGTGTTTTGAGGCAAGTGACTTCTAAACTTTGTTAAACTCTTAGACTACGCATGACTACTTTCCTAATTGTGTTGGGGAGTAATGGGGATTGAGGATGGGTTTTATTTGTTGATTGGAATTGTTGTAAATGAAAGATGGGGAATAAAACGAGCTAAATGTGTTATATGTGACTTGAATTTGTTGAATAAGTCATGTGATAACTCATATTGAGGGGATAGAAGAGCATGAGTAGGCTATGATTGATACAGACATTGATGTTGAAACAGATGATGTGTAATACTATGATGTGATCGTGATATGATTGTGCTTGATGACATGTGCATATTCATTATTCATCCCATGTGTGAACTATCTGTTGCATGAGTTCTGAGACACTGATATGAGGATGGATGGATATGAGACACAGTTGAGACTAGCTCCGGCTAGCGATTTGGATGCCGATGGGATCTGGTTCCGGCGGTGATACATGGTCCATGTGTGGCCCCCATGGGTTCTGATTTGAGTATTTAGCGCGGACTGATTACGTCAACAGATGTGTATCGTAGGACAGACATGCATCACGACTACATGACATCATTATTGCATTTGCATCGCATTTCACTTCATCTTTGTCTGTGGTGTGTGGATTTTACCTATTTGCCCCTCTTCATGTGATATATGATCTATTTGCTCTTATATGAGGATATGAGGTTGATTTTGAGACACTGTTGGATATATATGTTGATTATGAATTGTGTAGTATAAGTTGTTGGTTCGCTGTTATAATGAAGTTTCGGTGGTTCGGTTGGGATTGTAAGGAGTTGTTTGTAGCTGCTAGTTTTGCTTAGTTTAGAGTTACTTGCGAGTACCTGTGGTTTTCGGTACTCACCCTTGCTTCTACACAATTGTGTAGGTTGACAGCTCTCTCTCAGATTCGGCTTAGTAGTTTCTTTAGCAGATTGAGCTTGGGGACACACTCGAGAAGTAGCGGTTCATTCCAGACGTGCCCTTGAGTTATCTTTACTTTCAGTTTTGTTCTATTCGAGAACTATACTCTGAGACTTGTATATTTTTATTCGAATTCTGTATTTAGAGGTTTGTACATGTGACAACCAAATTCTGGGTAGTGTTGAGTCTTAATTAAAGTCTTTCGCTTATTTATTATCTTTTCTTCTCGTATTTCTACTTCTCTATCGTTGTGGTTGGGTTAGGCTGACGTGTCCAGTGGGAAATGGACACGTGCCATCACATCCGGATTTGGGGTGTGACATTTTGATTTTGCATTAATTTGCATAAGTTGCTAACTGTAACACCCCAGAAATTTTTTCGAACTAAGACTTGAACCATCCTTCGTTGTGACTAGAATTTTACCGAGGAATTAAAATTTCTTAAGTGTTAAGGTCACTAGATGTAGCACCTTGAGTTCCAAAAAGAATTAAATTGGAATTAGCAAAATCTGAAATTTTACAAGTTAAGCTAAGTATGTGTTTTTGGGTTGAATTCAAACGATCATAACTCCTAGCTCAGGATGATTTAGGCGTTCTACCAGTTACCGTAGGAAAGATCTTTGAATTATATTTCCAAGGCCGCTGAGTTTGATAAGTTTCGAGTTCAGATGAGTGAGCTATGGCCTTTTGAAGTTAGGTTATCCAGTTAAGGAAAGTCAAAACCGGAAATAGTAAGGGGTATTTTGGTCTTTTCTTTACCCAATCAGATTTAATTCGTTTTTAGTAATATTTTAAGGGTCTAATACTATTAGGTCAGTTTTGTAATCCTAGTTTACGCCTAGGGTTTTAGTTGAGAGAAAAGAAGAGAAAAGAAGAAGAGAAAAGAGGAGAGGATCAAGAGTTCGCCGAGATTCTTGCATCTTGTTGCGGATTTTCACCATGAGTTTAATCCCTAAGAGGTATGTAAGCTTCTATAGTGTTGGGTTCTTTCACCCACACGCCAATCATGATTTATTCAGCGTAATTTCGTTCTTGAAATTTAAAGATTTTAGTTCTTGATGAGTTCTTGATAAGTGTTCTTGAAGTTTCATTAAGTTTTAATGTAAAATTCTGCTTGGGTCAACTTTAAACGACCATATCTCTTAGAATATAAAGATTTACGTGAGCCATAACCTATCCAATTAAAGGTATTAGAATCTACTTTTCAACGCCACCAATTTCGCGTCAATCCAATTTCTTAGGAAAAAGTTATGACTATTTTAGTAATCTATACAGTGCTGTTACGAATTAGCCGACGGGAAAATATTAAAAACAATCGTTTTTGTCTTTTTAACTCCAAGAAAACCATAAATGAATTTCTTGACTAATAAAAGGCTCAAAACAATCAGATTTTCATCTTCACTAATGAAAATCATAATTCTTGGCCATAGAGATTTCAAGAAAACTAAATCAAGAATCTCAAGAAAGGTTTTTTTGATTGTTTACCTTCAAGCTAGGGTTTCAAGGCTTCTAATCAAGTTCTTCTTCAAGATTCTTCAATAATCTTATTCTTTTAGATACGTAAGGCTATCATACTGTTGGACTAGTGTGTCCTCACTCCCTACCTCTACTTTCAGATCAGTAAAAGAGTAATCT
>NW_006238943.1:764889-845129 GCF_000226075.1 Solanum tuberosum | reverse complement strand
ATGATACATACCAAATGTTACTTTATTTTAGATATTACATTTCATAGAATTAGCAGTACTTCAAATCATTTTTAATAAAAAAAAATATAATTTTTTCCGCAGTCAGAAAGTTTTCTCTTCAATAAATAATTAGTGAAATATAATATTTAAAGATATTTAAAACACTTCAAATAGAAAGTTAAAGCTGACATATTTCCTTTTATTCTGTATCATTGTTAATTCATAAAGATAGTAATTACAAACGACATATTTTTCTAGTTAGATTTATGTTATTGAAAACGTTTTATTGTGTCATTCTTTTGTGTCATATGCTTTAGGAATTTAATAGGTAAATTGTTGATAATTTTGCTCTTGTTCAACTATGTATATTTTCTAATATAGCCATGCTCAATAAAAGACTTTCCATTATTAGCTTTCACGATATGGAAATATTTATTGTCTAATTTATATAAATGTACAAAAAAAAATTAACCACTTCCATTTATAATTGTATATTATTTATATGTCTTCTCGAACATTTGTAAACTCGTAAAACATACTCAAAACTTAACAAGTGAAAAAATATCATAACAATAAAAACAATCTAATTTTCTTTCTAATATACATCACTAGACAGTATGTTTAGTGTCGTTTTACTAAGAATAAAAAATGATAAACAATCAATATGAATAAGTAGAAGTGAAGAGGTAAGTCTTGCTTTACCAATTAAAATAAAGTAACATTGATTATCATATGTAGAAATAGATACTCTTATTCATATCCTCTTACTACTTATTTTTTCAACACTTATACTTCAATTTCTAATGACAAATTACTACATATCCCTTTCTTTTCAATTTATGTATCTGATTTTGACTTGACATGAAACTTGAGAAAATAAAAAGACTTATAAATATGTGAAATGTAACAAAATGTTCTTTGTTCCTGTGGTTTTAAACCCGACATATGAAAAGCAGAAATTAAGAGTTGACAAAAATGAAAAAAAAGACATTCTTTTTAAAACTAACTAAAAAAGGAAAGACAAAGAAATTGAAATGAAAGAAGTACTAAAAAAAAGTCCATCTCATTCCATGATAAACATATTCAAAGGTAAACATTAAAATCATAAATAGACCAAACATAATAATAGGCATGACAAACTTAACTCTATAAGTACATAATCAAGTTATTGAATTTTCAATAAAGCAAAAAAAAATTATTCATGGGATCCAGATGACCCTTCATCGGGTTCAGACGAATTGTTTTCCTCAACTCTTAAAGGAGCAAGGGCACTTCCAATGATTTGATATGGAAATTCAATATCACCCTCCCTAAGTTGGCTGGCTACTCTTTCAACTTCTTCATCTGCAGCTTCCAAAGCCTCACTCAATTTTTTAAGGTTAAGAAAGTCGATTTTTTCATATGGAAGTTCATTCCTTAATGATTGAAGAGCTTCTCCATATTTCTTTTCTCTTTCGAGTGAATTCTCCAATTTGTTTAGTTTTTTATTGATCTCATCAACATAGGCATTTTGATGAGTTACAACGATGGGGTTAGGAGCATCAGTGTTGGGATTAGGAGCATCAGTGTCGGGGTTAGAAGCATTAGTATCGGGTTGAGGATTCTCTCCAAGAAATTTATCCAAATTTCTTTTTCTGTTTGATTGTATCATTGTTAATCTGTATAAATAGTTTTTATATATTTTCCTAATTAGATTTATGTTATTCAATTATTGAAGAAGTTTTTATTGTGTTATTCTTTTGTGGCATATGTTTTAGTAAGTTAATATGTAAATTGATGGGAATTTTCTAGATAAATATTTTTAATTGTATTTATATATTTTCTAAATGTGCTCTTATTCAATTATATATATATTTCCTAAATGTAGTCATGATTAATAAAGGACCTTCCACTTATAGCTTTCACAATATGAAAATATTTATTTGTGTTATTTGTATGTATTCTAGAGTGTTTGTAACTCGTAATATATATTTGTAACTTATGACAAGTGAATGAAAATCGTAACAGTTTAGAAAATAACATATAAATTGCTTTTGAATTTTCTCCTACATTTTATAATTTATTATAAGATTTCAAAACAATACAATAAAATTTATGTATTTTTTATCTAACCACCAGACATTTAAATATGATGCGATACATTATGAAATATTATGTAATAACCATCCAAACAATGTGTAAATTGAGAAGATTGTATGCACTCCATTCTCGCAACATCATCTATCTAACTTTGTGACTTGAACCACTTTAGTGGAACTCACCCCTACCTCTTTTGCATGATATTTTTGATTTTGCATTAATTTTCATAAGTTGCTAACTTTTTTCATTCACTACTTATTTTCTTTATACACATCAAATCTTTTACACAAAACAATATATATATACACGTGAAACTTTACATTTCAAAAAATTGTTATATATTCTCGTTAATCATAACAAAGAATAATAAGAATATAGAAATATCATTATAATTCATGTATGATACTTACTCAAAGTTACTTTATTTTAGATACTAAATTTCATAGAATTTGCAGTAGTTTAAATTATTTTCTGTAAGACAAAATAATATAATATTTTATTTTTTAAAAGCCAAAAAATTGTCCTTCCAATAAACAATTAGTGAAAATACAATCCTTAAAAAATATTTCAAACACTTCAAATAGAAAGTTAAAGTTGACATATTTTCTTTTATTTTGCAATTGTTATAAGGGAGAAATCTTATGAAATCAAAAGTTGAATTCATGATTTGAAAGTTTCGTCCTTAATGCTTGGAGCATTTATGTAATACCTCATAACTTTTAAGTAAAGTTTTGAACCTTTCTCCTGTCACGACCTAGACCATCGTGATTGACGCCCACACTAACCCTCCGGTGGTCCTCTGGTGGGAGAATCATTCCTACAACCCACCTAACCATAAAACTACACAACTAAATCAAACTACGGCATTTAAAGTTACGGAAGCAAGTTTAAATGCTAAGGAAAGAAATAAGGAGTTCCCATAAACTCCAAACAAAAGTCTAACAACCAATACAAACGTGGAATCATACACTTTATAAGTCATTATAAATTTTTAAAATGACACAACAAAATTTGTGTCTTCTTTTGTCCAATCTCTCGATATTTGAATTTGATATGATACATTATTAAACAATACGTAATAATCATTCAAACAATGTATAATTTATGAATATTGTATGCACTCATTCCCAACAACATCTATCTAATTTTGCGGCAAGAAATCAGTTAAGTGAAACTTAGTCTTTTGCATGGACTTTTTATTTTTGTCATTAATTTGTACAAGTTACTGAATTTTTCTATTGATGCTTGTTCTTTTATCCGTAAAAACTGCATATTGTACAATTTATATTACTTTCACATCAAATTTCTTACATCTATGATTTTTACACTTAAAAGATATATACACACAAAGTTTTACACTTGAAATATATTCTCACTAATTATATCAAAAAATATAAAAATATACAAATTGTGATATTTATAATTCACGTAGTAAGCAGATTCATTTATGATACATACCAAATGTTACTTTATTTTAGATATTAAATTTCATAGAATTAGCAGTACATCAAATCATTTTTAATAAAAAAAAATATAATTTTTTCCACAGTCAGAAAGTTTTCTCTTCAATAAATAATTAGTGAAATATAATATTTAAAGATATTTAAAACACTTCAAATAGAAAGTTAAAGCTGACATATTTCCTTTTATTCTGTATCATTGTTAATTCATAAAGATAGTAATTACAAACGACATATTTTTCTAGTTAGATTTATGTTATTGAAAACGTTTTATTGTGTCATTCTTTTGTGTCATATGCTTTAGGAATTTAATAGGTAAATTGTTGATAATTTTGCTCTTGTTCAACTATGTATATTTTCTAATATAGCCATGCTCAATAAAAGACTTTCCATTATTAGCTTTCACGATATGGAAATATTTATTGTCTAATTTATATAAATGTACAAAAAAAATTAACCACTTCCATTTATAATTGTATATTATTTATATGTCTTCTCGAACATTTGTAAACTCGTAAAACATACTCAAAACTTAACAAGTGAAAAAATATCATAACAATAAAAACAATCTAATTTTCTTTCTAATATACATCACTAGACAGTGTGTTTAGTGTCGTTTTACTAAGAATAAAAAATGATAAACAATCAATATGAATAAGTAGAAGTGAAGAGGTAAGTCTTGCTTTACCAATTAAAATAAAGTAACATTGATTATCATATGTAGAAATAGATACTCTTATTCATATCCTCTTACTACTTATTTTTTCAACACTTATACTTCAATTTCTAATGACAAATTACTACATACCCCTTTCTTTTCAATTTATGTATCTGATTTTGACTTAACATGAAACTTGAGAAAACAAAAAGACTTATAAATATGTGAAATGTAACAAAATGTTCTTTGTTCCTGTAGGTTTTAAACCCGACATATGAAAAGCAGAAATTAAGAGTTGACAAAACTGAAAAAAAAATGATATTCTTTTTAAAACTAACTAAAAAAGGCAAGACAAAGAAATTGAAATGAAAGAAGTACTAAATAAAAGTCCATCCCATTCAATGATAAACATATTCAAAGGTAAACATAAAAATCATAAATAGACCAAACATAATAATAGGCATGACAAACTTAACTCTATAAGTACATAATCAAGTTATTGAATTTTCAATAAAGCAAAAAAAAATTATTCATGGGATCCAGATGACCCTTCATCGGGATCAGACGAATTGTTTTCCTCAACTCTTAAAGGAGCAAGGGCACTTCCAATGATTTGATATGGAAATTCAATATCACCCTCCCTAAGTTGGCTGGCTACTCTTTCAACTTCTTCATCTGCAGCTTCCAAAGCCTCACTCAATTTTTTAAGGTTAAGAAAGTCGATTTTTTCATATGGAAGTTCATTCCTTAATGATTGAAGAGCTTCTCCATATTTCTTTTCTCTTTCGAGTGAATTCTCCAATTTGTTTAGTTTTTTATTGATCTCATCAACATAGGCATTTTGATGAGTTACAACGATGGGGTTAGGAGCATCAGTGTTGGGATTAGGAGCATCAGTGTCGGGGTTAGAAGCATTAGTATCGGGTTGAGGATTCTCTCCAAGAAATTTGTCCACAATAAATTCGACAGAAGGATGTCCACATGAGTATATTTTGTTTCTAGAAGAAAATATCACAACAGCAACATAAGCACCACATAAAGTACATAGCTCACTTGCTTTTTTAAACAGGCCATTACGTCGTTTTGAGAACGTAACTTGTCTATTTCTTGAATTTTGTACCCTCGCGATTGTAATTCTTCTGCGGCAATTAAGTCCTCTCATGGCTAAATTTCCGAATTGAAAATGTTGGGAAAATGTGATGTTGGTCTTCTGTTCTAACCAAGTATTTATAGCGACATAATCATCATATTATTATACAAAAAATAAACTCTAAATAATAAGAAAGTAAAAATATTTATGATGATTCCTTATTAGGCATGATTTGAACCAAAATCATAATATTAATTAAATTTCTTTTTATGTTTAATTGTATCATTGTTAATCTGTATAAATAGTTTTTATATATTTTCCTAATTAGATTTATGTTATTCAATGATTGAAGAACTTTTTATTGTGTTATTCTTTTGTGACATATGTTTTAGTAAGTTAATATGTAAATTGATGGTAATTTTCTAGATAAATATTCTTAACTGTATTTATCTATTTTCTAAATGTGCTCTTATTCAATTATATATATTTCCTAATGTAGTCATGATTAATAAAGGACCTTCCACTTATAGCTTTCACAATATGAAAATATTTATTTGTGTTATTTGTATGTATTCTAGAGTGTTTGTAACTCGTAATATATATTTGTAACTTATGACAAGTGAATGAAAATCCTAACAGTTTAGAAAATAATATATAAACTGCTTTTGAATTTTCTCCTACATTTTATAATTTATTATAAGATTTCAAAACAATACAATAAAACTTATGTCTTTTTTATCTAACCACCAGATATTTAAATATGATGCGATACATTATGAAATATTATGTAATAACCATCCAAACAATGTGTAAATTGAGAAGATTGTATGCACTCCATTCTCGCAACATCATCTATCTAACTTTGTGACTTGAACCACTTTAGTGGAACTCACCCCTACCTCTTTTGCATGATATTTTTGATTTTGCATTAATTTGCATAAGTTGCTAACTTTTTTCATTCACTACTTATTTTCTTTATCCACATCTACATGTTGAACAATTTAAATTACTTTCACATCAAATCTTTTACACAAAACAATATATATATATACACGTGAAACTTTACATTTCAAAAATTGTTATATATTCTCGTTAATCATAACAAAGAATAATAAGAATATAGAAATATCATTATAATTCATGTATGATACATACTAAAAGTTACTTTATTTTATATAATAAATTTCATAGAATTTGCAGTAATTTAAATTATTTTTTGTAAGGCAACAATATAATATTTTATTTTTAAAAGCCAGAAAATTGTCATTCCAATAAACAATTAGTGAAAGTACAATCTTTAAAAAATATTTCAAACACTTCAAATAGAAAGTTAAAGTTGACATATTTTCTTTTATTTTGCAATTGTTATAAGGGAGAAATCTTATGAAATCAAAAGTTGAATTCATGATTTGAAAGTTTCGTCCTTAATGCTTGGAGCATTTATGTAATACCTCATAACTTTTAAGTAAAGTTTTGAACCTTTCTCCTGTCACGATCTATACCATCGTGATTGGCACCCACGTTAACCCTCCGGTGGGAGAATCATTACTACAACCCAACTAACCATAAAACTACACAACTAAATCAACCTAAGACATTTAAAGTTACGGTAGCAAGTTTAAATGTTTAGGAAAGAAATAAGGAGTTCCAATAAACTCCAAACAAAAGTCTAACAACCAAAACAAATGCGGAATAAATACCTAGAACCTAAAAATCGATGTACCAAAAACTCTAACAAGATCCATAAGTCTAAACAAGAGGGGTACACCACATACTAAAGATAAGAAATCTAAAGAACTAGTCTAAGTACGAAATGTAGACATCAACAAGAAGAGAACTCAAGGCAGCCCGAAAGAACTGTCTCACCCTTGAATTTGAGACGATCACTGATCTTCTAAGCGAGGTCTATCAATAGCCGCATGAAGATGCTTTGTACTCGACAAAAAAGAGCAAGTGCAGTATCAATACACAATCACAGTATACTAGTAGGATCACACGGCTATCCCACTAAGTGCAACATATAAAAATCATTACAACATAAAAATAACATGCATACACCGAACATATACGATATCAACATCATTTACGAACAACGAACAGTTTCACATTTCTCAAGATACACAGTTATGTCAAATCAATGGTCCTCTCATTGAACCCAAACCCAAAATGTTAGCGTACTGGTACGTGGTACCCGATCCAATGTTTATGCCGGAACGTGGCAACCGATCCCATGTTTATGCCGGAACGTGGCAACCGATCCAAGTTAGTGTGTCAGAATGCAACACCCGATCCATTAAACAAGCCACAATCACAATCACAAAGTACATTCTCATAATCATACAATCAAGTCATGGTTCATGACAATCAATTATCCGGCTATCCTCATTTACGATTAGTGTGATCAATAATGCAACATTCGCATACATAGATGTATTAAAATGAAGCAAGAACAAACATACATCACACAACATGAAATCACAACCATCACCTACCTCGAAACAAGCTTGAATTCCCTACGAAACTTGATTCTTCCCTTTCCGAATTCGTTCCGCTTGTTCTTGGTCTACAAACAAATTATATAACACGGAAATCAATAAACAATAACTAATTACCTGAATTACCAACAATTCTATCAACCATATATCAAACCCTTGATCCTAAAGTCCCAAAGTTCCAATTAGGGCCTTTTCCACCATAATTTCCAGATCAAAACCCTCACCCAATGATAATTACCCACAAGATTACATTCTACGGATCTAAAAATGAATTCAGAGAGTTAAAAACCTTACCTTTAGCCTTAAGAATGGTGAAAAATCGTCAAGAAAGCACATGGGGTCGTCTTATATCTCTCAAAGTCGAAAAGTGCAGAATAAAATGTTTTGGGGGTTTATTTTTGACTTAGGTCGCGACTGTCCTGCTATAGCGGCGCTCACCCCGCTACAGCGAACCCGCCCTGGCAGGAATAATCCCGTCTTAGCAGCTTGAACGGAAACAGAGAGCTAAATAAAGAATTTCAAGACCCCCATTTCACAACACACCTTCAACCAATGACACTCAGAAAGTATCTATTCACGCTAAGATCAGTTTCGGGAGTTCTACTAGCCCAAATTCAATTCCGTAAAGTCGTACGGGTTCCTTAACGTCTTAGCTATCTACTCATGTGATCAGAATCATAATTAGATCACCTAATTGTTACCAAATTTCCCTAGACCTTACTGACTCTGATTTCATCCAAATCTGGACTAGGTTAGAAATTCCAAGTTACTACGAAAAAGTTTTTCGACCCAAAACTTTTCCACATTGGCTTTTCTATAACGAAGGAAATCAGTCATTACATCTCCGTATGCATATAGGCCCAAACTTTATGATTTATAAGTTGTACATATATGTTAATGTCTGTTACTAAGTGTAGTAAGTGTACCAAATGTGTTTTAGGGTCGTAAGATCTTTAAACACCAAGCCAAGTTCAAAGTATTTCTATCTGTAACACCTCGGAAATTAGACTTAGACTGTGCAGTAGAAAAACACCAGAAACAATGAACCACGACAGGGTTCACAAACTGTGAAAGGGACCACGGTCCGTCGACCTGCCCGTGGTTTACACCCTTCCAGCAGAAGTGGACCACGGAGCCCTTCACGGGCCGTGGACCACCTTACGAGTCATGGAAGGGCTTGTGGGGGCCAGACATAACCTAGCCCAACTCAGGCCTCAGACCACGAACCCTACCACCGAACGTGGTCCCTTTGACGGGTCGTGGATGGGCCGTCACCCAGAACCAACAGGACCCTAGCCCAAGTGAAAGACCATGGTGACATTCACGGTCTGTGATCCTTCACACGATCCGTGTGGACCGTAGAGGGAAGGGCCCAAAACCAGTAGTTATTACCTGGCTGACCACGACACTTTTGACGGGCCGTGGTCCCTCTGACGATCCGTCATAGGGCCCATGGAAAGCCTCGTCATATTTTAAGTTAAGGCTCATTTGGTCTTTTTCCTTATGCGTTAGACAAATAAACTATGTCGTTTAACCCTTAAACTACGTAGTTTTGGCCAGTTTAATCCTAGTGACTTAATGAGAACCTACCCTAATCAATTATTCACCAAAAATTCATCGACCTTAGAGCAAAACAGGGGAGAAAAGTTGAGCCACCTCTCAAGAACACACATCAAGGTTTCCTCAGTTCCAACCCGAAATCGAAAGATTTCTCCTTAAATTTCGTCACCAAGTATGTGGTATTTCACTAGTGGGTTCCTTTCATCCACTAGGTCCCTAGAATTCAGTCAAATTCTTGATTCCCTATGCATTGTTTAGACATAGGGTTTCTAGAACTTTAGCTAAATTGTTGCGATTTAGTTGTTATGGTATTCTAAATCGTATTATCATGCTTTCGTAACATGGTGCTTAGATTCTTGCATGAAACTCAAAATCCTAGTGGTGTAGATTCGTTTAGTTCATGAATTACACTAGTTAGGTCAGTTTAAACAAATATACATGCCTCAGATTTCGAATGTTTCATTGTCAGTTATAAATGTTGCATTCTCAGTTAGCATGTCAGAATATTGAGCTATCCAGTATAATTCAATTATGTTGTTTATTCACATTTCTAGTTAGAAGTAGGTTAGACCGAGTGGACTAGGGTTCTAAATACCCATATAGTCCCAGAACTACGTGCCTTATAGGTTTATAAGTCCCCTTTGTGGGAATTATATTTAGTGATCACGCCAGTCATGCCTTTATACCCTTGGCAAGGTATATTGGGTCCTCTTGATTGGGCGTATACATTGGACTCCATGTTTAGCTCACGTGGTCTTATGTCGATTATTAGTAGTTCCCACAGTCAGACTTTAATGCATGTGACCAGGTTTTCAATTATATTCAGTATTCAGTTTTAGCATGTTATGTACTTGGTCATTGCATTCAGTTTAGTTCATCTCAGTATGTTTTCAGTATTTGTTTTCCAGCATGTTCAGATTATATTATTGTTTAGTATGTTTTGTTCAGTTTTATAATATACTGCATGCTCAGTACATTTCCAGTACTGACGCATACTCTACGCTACATCCTTTCATGATGTAGGTTCAGGTACTCAGCATCCAGATCATGCGTAGATCGGCTCCCGATCTCCATTTTCAACAGCTTCAGTGGTGAATCTTTATATTTCGAGGACAATAGACATGTTTCTATATTTAGTCTTTTCATTCCAGTTTTCAGTATTTGCTAGAGTTAGCTGGGGGCATGTCCAAGCAGCTTTAGTCAATAGAGGCTTTTTTTCCGACATAGTTTAGTTTAAGCTTTAGAATTGAATTTAATCTTTCATTTGTTATTGAACTCATAAGTATTTGATATATTCAGAACAACTCTGGGTATTCCCCACTATTAAGTTTTATCATGATTTAGCTTCCACATCAGTTTAATTGTTATAGAAATATTCAGTCTGCTTATGAAATGTCAGCTCAGGGTTAGCTTGGGGTCACACGTGATCCTAGGTCCCGTGTTTATGTCAAGGGGGTAGCCTTGGGGCATGACACTATCGGCTAAGTTTCTGCATAAGTTCATATAAGGATCAACTTCAGAAGACCATATCTCTAAGAATATATAGAGTTTGATGGCCCATGACCTATCAAATTAAAGGTCTATGAGTCTTCTTTCCAATGCCAATAAGTTTGCATCAATCAAAGTTCGGATATGGTTGTTTTAGTATAACATGTCCAGACTGATAAATTTGACATTGACACATGTTTGTTAGGTGAATCGCCAAATAGCTTGGTGTATCATTGAATTGCATCATTGAATTGGTCCAAAAATCTTCAAAAATTGTTAATTTTGACGATCTAAAGACCCACTTTGGCAATCCACTAAATATTTCAGCGATGGTGCCGATGAAATTCATTAAAAAGTCATTTTCTATGATTTTCCTAGTCTTCGGACGTTTATAGAGGGGCATTCTTGCTCTTTTACCCTTAATAAACTTCTCTAAGTCCATATTATAACCTAATAACATCCTTATACGTATAGCAACACTCTAAATTCATAATTCTCCTTCTTCCAAAGATTAACAATTTCAAGAAAGGAATTTCTCCAATTTCGCAAGATCTAAAAGCTTCAAATTTAAGATTCTCTTTAGAAATCCTAAAGTTTTCAATCAAGATTCTTTCCTAAACTTCATCTCTTAGAAATATAGAAGGGTATTCAAGCTATAAGGTTCCAAGACTAAAGCTTTTCTCCAATAATTCCTAAAAAACTCAGCAAGATTTTTCATTCCATATATGTCGAATTCCATGAATGATTATCCTTTCACCCACTGAGTCCCAAAGTAAACTTAGTTATTCAATTAATGATTTCTAAAGAAGCTGGGTTATTATGAAAAGTTATTATTTTTATCATATTTCCATTCTTTTTCATGAATAACTTTGCTTATATGTTTTACCTATAATTTAGTTGTTCTAAATAATTATTTTCATGAACCTTCACGATATAAATATTTCATATCTCATAATTATGTTGTTTTAGATTGCATGTCTCCTTTAGAAAAAAAATAAAAAAATTCATGTCTCATTGCATGTCATAAAATTTGTTATGTCTCATTGCATATCTCTTGTGTACCGATAAAATTTAAAGTTAGTCATGACAAATTTGGGTTGGGTTAAGGCCCTTAAGGGTGTGACTATTGAACTAAATACTTTTGCAAACCTTCAATGAAAATTTGCATGAAGAAAGTATTAGGAAACATTTGAAAATTCAAAAGACATAACAAATCACTCATAATAAAATCGTTACCACTAAATATATTAGGAGAGACATATATTTTTTATTTGCAGAAATTAATAGAATATTAGGTTATCGAACAAAATTTGTGTAGCATCATGTCATATGTTTTATGCAAATCGAAGTGATCAAATTCATTTGGAAAGCTAGAAAGCACAAAACGTTCTTCGGAAAAAAGGGGGTTTATTTTGATTAATATTATCATATCATTAAATTCATCAAGTATTAGATAACATGGAAAGCCTCATTTTGTATAACAATTGATTTGATCATATAATTACGTCGTTACTTTATTTATTTTTTCTCATTTTGTCTTACTTATTATTTAATAATCCTATTATATCCTTTACCCTATATGTATTTTACCCGGTATTCTATTTTTCTAGTACATCTTATCCTTTAAATCATTGAAGTGTGACATTATATAACAATGAAAAGTAATTCTATCTATCCAAAAATTGTATTCATCAAAACAATAGAACATGATACATGATAAAACAATATATAACAAACATCTAAACAAAGTGTTAGGATATGATTGAAAAACTGCATGTAATTACCTAGCAACGTAAGTATTCGTGTACATAGTAAATCATGGTATTAACAACATCAAGTACCTATTCTAATACCATATTCATTTAATACAACAAATCAAATCGTCCTTAAGAAATAATCTTAGCATAACTAATTTCATCATCAGTGATGCATCTTATTCTGTATTGTTCATATACGCCCTACCAGACGACCCTAATAGGTAGATTACTTTGAGCCCTAATTACCAATCATATATAGCTCTAATTTGACTAATTAACAACTTATAGATTCACTTTGTATCAATGTATCAATTCACTCTGTAGCAGTGTATCGATTTGTTCTATATATTTTGTATTTGTTGGTTCTGCATCAGCAATACAAAGAGAAACAAATAAAACCTAAATTCCAGAGGTGGAATCCTCTGATTCTTCTTATTTGACCTGAAATCGATTAATCTAATAACTCTAGCTATGTATTAATAACTTTTTGAAACTCTAGCTATTTCGGATAAAAATACATGATATATATGTTTGCTTTGTCGGGTAATTTTCCCTATAATAATAAGAGTATAAATTTTGGTATATGGTTTCAAAATACGGTTGCGTAATCTAACGGCCCAAATACAAAATGCATGTCATCTCTCTCCTCTTCTCCTACTTGCTCTCCCCGCCATTTCTTCCCTCCGAGAAATCACCATTTTTCTTCTTCCATGCCCCCAAACCCTAGCTTTCTCCCACTATTTCCTCTCCAATTTCATCCCAAAATTAAACTTCTCATTATCAGCTGCAAAATCCACACACTTGTGATGGTCCTTGATGAAAATGTGCAGTCAGAAATGGCAGAAAAACAATGCCTCTGTTCGAATCTTCGTAATTTTTTTGGGTTTTTTCATCATCTCGGTGAATGAAATCGCTGCACAGCAGCAGCAGCTGCAGCAGAGCGGTAATCCTGGTTCGAAGCCTCTTTTGGCCCAGGTCCTTTATAGCAGTTTTAGCAATTTCACTTCCTTGTTTGATCCTACCGTTACCAATGAATTGAAGTTCTGCATCGATGATGTGTAAGCTCATTTTCTCGATTTCTCTTCAGCATGCGTGATTTTATTTTATTTTTCAATCTTTGTGCCGATTCAACGTCGTTATGGTGATAGAGTGGTTGAATGCATTTGCTTTAAAGCATTGGGGAATTACACAGCAAATTCACTAATATTTCAAGGGAATCACAAGCCTATTAGTTCAATTAATGAACATGACTTGTAGTAGACTTACTTTAGGTCTAGTATTCATTAGGCAAGAGTCTTTTAATCTAGTTATAATTTGTTATGTTATTAGAAAATGCCGAGGATTTAAGGGTCGTTTGGTCACTGGTTAGGAAGTGAATTATTCATGTATTGAAGTAAGCATAAGTAGTACTCTTTTTGGTAGCATTTTAGCTGCTATGTATAAAATTCAGCACACCAAGTACGGTGTTTGGTTATGAGTTTACAATCCTGCATAACTAATACATGTACAAGTTACGAGGGAATCTATGTATTATTTATGCAAGATAGAAGATTGAATAACTAAATCTTGCCTAACTAATTCATGTATAACTAATCCATACATCTCTGACCAGTAACCAAAACAATCCTTTCAAGTGTTAGAAAACCTAAATCATTGAATATTGGATTACATGACAGGTTTAAATAGAATTTCATGGATACTGAAGATTCTTGTAGTCAACCTAACTAGACTAAGATTTGATGCATAGGGGATCGTGGAAGGGGGACAGTAAGAATTGAACCCTTAATAATACCTACACGTACTATTAGACTTTAAGTCTTGGTGGTTGTATTCTTACTATCTTAGTAGTACTTTAATCTTAAATTGTTTCATAATTGATAAATTATCTCGAAAACCGTCTCTTATCTTGCTGTAGGAAAGTATATTCTTCCATTCATATGTCATTAAGCCAATTCGCAAAAGCATTTCCTAAGTTTTATTTCACTTTAGTTGTTATAGTGTTGGCTTTGTTAATTCATCCTAAAGAACTTTGAAAGCTAGTTTACAGTTGATGAATGCTGATCGTTTTGTAGGGATGCTGAGTGGAACGCGGCTTTTAATTTCACCGAAAACACAGATTTTTTGACAGCATGCATTAATCAGACAAAAGGTACCAATTGCTGGATAAGATTCTGAGGTTGTATATTTTCTAGTTCGAAGTTTGCTGGTCTAATTCATAATGTTCTATACGTTCTGCATCATGAAAATTCAGGAACTTATGAAAAAATGTGGTGTGTAGCCTTACTTATTCTGATAAGCTAATAATATGAGTTCCTTGGGTTGCTAAACATTCGATTAGCAAGTTCACTTTTGTGGTGATCAATAGTTAATTTCCACAAGTACTGCAATTAAGATTTGATTGCTTCTATTACCATTGACATGGTAAGATCACTCTGTGGAGCTATCTACTAATTGTTCTATTGTCTTTATTTTCATATTCACGACGTCTTCGGTGGTCGAATAGGTGATGTACTAAAGCGCTTGTGTACAGCAGCAGAGGTAAAGTTCTTTTCTCAACTTTTAACGCAAGGCGGTGGAAGAGGTAACCTGAAACCTAACAAGAATTGTAATCTATCATCATGGGCTCCTGGATGCGAGCCAGGATGGGCATGTAGTGTTGGAGGTAATCTGGTTCGCCTTAAAGATGCAAAGGAAATGCCACCTAGAATTCTTGATTGTCAACCTTGTTGTGAAGGTTTTTTCTGTCCTCGTGGTCTCACCTGCATGATACGTAAGTATCTTCAAGAATATTTGCTTTAAGTCATTCAAACCATGACCACTATCTGAAGTAGACGTGGTCAAACAATTTGGACCAAACAACATCTCAGAGTTGCTTACTATCAAGAGATAGTGTTTTCTATCATTTCAGAATTGCTTGATATCAAGACATTGTTTCTATTTATCTTATTGTATTTGAGGTGATCTTTACAAAATTTTGAAGTGATGAATTTGCTTATCTGACAAACAATCATAAGTTGCACCTTTGGCATAATTTTATGGTTGTTCTTTTTAATCTATATCTGTTTTATGTTTGTTTATTCTCCTATTTTCCGATTGAAGCCTGCCCATTAGGTGCATATTGCCCTATTTCAGATCTAGATGATGACTCTGGTGCATGTGAACCGTAAGTTTCACAATCTTTGGAGTTCTTATTCTTACTTGACCCGATTCTTTTGCATCCTTCAACTAATATTTCCTGCCTCAAAATGTGAAGGTACCGTTATCAACCTCCTCCGGGGCAGGCAAATCATAGTTGCGGTGGAGCAGATGTCTGGGCTGATGTTATGAGTACTACTGAACTGTTTTGTTCAGCGGGATTTTACTGTCCAACTACTGCACTAAAGATTCCTTGCAATAAAGGGTATTTATATTTATCCCAAAACCGGAAAGCATGCATCTTACCATGCTTTCTCTTCTCCCACCCCCCACCCCCCCCTCTCCTTGTTTAGGCAGCAAATAGCAAAATGTTACTTCTGTTTAACTCGGCTCATCCTTTTACTCATATTAGAAGCTCATGCTAATCCATTCTCTTATCATACTGTTTGTTTATGCTTTTCCAGGCATTACTGTAGAACTGGTTCTACATCTCAAACAAGTAAGTCCTCATCTCATGTGATAGTCTGTTTTGTCTCTGTATTCGGTTCTGTGTTGCTTCATAAAATGCCTGTTTGGTTGTGTTGTCTCACTTGTACCATACTTCAAAAGAAAAAATACAGAAGGAAAAAGAAGGATACACTTGAAAAAAGAAATTTCCTTGGTGTGTCATAGCAGCTTGTGAGGTTCCAAGTGAAATACAAAAAAGAATACTAATAATGCAAATTCTGCTTGCTGTCATATCCAATTATCTTCTTTGCCTAGGCTACTAGAACTGTTAAAATATGTAAGATGGATCGGATATCCAATAATTATTACTAGAAATGAGCAGGACGTATAAAGATATGATTGGACATCCACCTTACCAAGATTGTTATTTTGGTGGCGGGATGTGCCTCACATTCTTCTCTACTAAGAGAAAGATTTCCTGGAATTCTTTTTTATGAGATGAGACATCATATAGTTGTCATGCTACAGAATATGTGAAATTGTAACTTGAAGATCATACCACAAGATGAAAAGTTATATTAAGTAACAACTAATTGCATGTACCTCTCGATTTCTATTTCTGGAAATATTTTCTGGTCTAACATTGCCATCATCATCAAGTATTTATCTATAATTATGGACATGCAGGCTGCTATAAATTAGCTATTTGTGAATCACAATCAGATAATCAAAATATCACAGCTTATGGTATTATGTTTTTTGTAAGTTATCTCCTCACTCCTATGCTGTACAAATATTGATTGTCTATATAAGGTTTTACTTTTGAGATAATGTCAGAATGCTCCTGGCGTGTTAGCTAGTATGGCTTAATTTTTTTAGGTTTGAAGTGGGAGAAGGAAAGTGAGTAATTCATGCCAGAAAGAACAGAAATGAACCTGCAAAAGAATAGATTTGTCTTCAGCTAATGTCTGCTATTTCCTTACCGAAGGTGGTGGAAATGGGAGGGATTAGTCTGGACGTAACTTCTACTCCTCTTTTTCTGATAACAGGAGAATAATGGCTGCATAAATAGCATAATTGAACCCAAAAGAAGGACCGATCACACAAGATATAGCATTTTACATTTCCTTCTCATTTGATTTTCATCTGTAACAAGTCACAACTAACCAACAAGCTTCTCCGATAACTTGCTTCTTCTTTTCATTTGAAGTTTTCTAATTTAATTAACTTCATTTCTTGGAGTTCTCAATTGATCACTGAGGAGTAAGTTTGACATTGCTAATTATCAACAATGAACGTCAAATCTAATGTCCATGTTTCCTTGTAATAATCATATTCATGCAGCATTTGCTGAAACATCTGATACACTTGCAATGGATGCCTGTTAGAGATTCAAAATGTGAAAGTTCTATAAGTATGTCAACTGAACTATGTCATGCATGAGTTTACAAGTGCTCCTTTAATCTGAAAAGACTTCCCATCTTTCCTGACTTATACACTTGTTTTGTGTTTCATAGAGGCATCTAATAGATATGACTTATGTAAACTCGGCATGCTTCATCTACAAACATGCATATTTTATTATCTAATTGGGCTAAGATTTATATTTTACCGAAGTGTGACATGTGACTGCGGTTTCCATTTCTAATAGGGTGGAATTACACTTATACTTGTCATTATATACAACTGTTCTGACCAAGTGCTGAGCAGCAGGGAGAGAAAATATGCAAAGTCCAGAGAACGCGCAGCAAAAAGTGCAAGGGAGAATGTACAGGCACGTGAGAAATGGAAATCTGCTAAAGAGATTGCTCGCAAGCATGCAACTGGTCTACAATCTCAATTGTCAAGGACATTCTCCCGGAAGAAATATGTAAGTCAACAGGATCCGCATAAGGCTCCTAGTCACGCTAGATCTCGTTCAGAAGCTGCCTTACCCCCCTTGCCCTTAGGTATGTCTCACGCCAAAGCTAAAAAGCAAACCAACCTCACAAAGATGGTGCAAGAGCTTGAAGAAGATCCTGATAGTCATGATGGTTTCAATATTGAGATTGGGGACAAAAATATGAAAAAGCCTAAGGCTGAAAAGTTGCAAACCAAGAGCCAAATCTTTAAATATGCATATGGTCAAATTGAGAAAGAAAAAGCTATGCAGGAGCAGAATAAGAATTTGACATTTTCTGGTGTAATCTCAATGGCAAGTGATATTGAGATTAGAACTAGACCTCCCATTGAGGTGTGTTTCAAAGATTTGACACTTACTTTGAAGGGGAAAAACAAGCATCTATTGAGGTGTGTATCAGGAAAATTATCACCTGGCCGTGTTTCTGCTGTTATGGGTCCATCTGGTGCTGGAAAGACAACATTTCTTTCTGCATTGACTGGGAAGGCTGCTGGGTGTACCATGAATGGTGTGATTCTCATAAATGGGAAGAATGAACCGATGCAGTCATACAAGAAAATCATTGGCTTTGTACCTCAAGACGACATAGTACACGGAAATTTAACTGTGGAGGAGAATCTTTGGTTTAGTGCTCGGTGCAGGTATGCTATTGTAGTTCTGTTAGTACGAATCTATGCATTCATATAATATCTTTTCTGCATGGCATTTTTTTTTTCTTTTTGAAACTGGTAACATTAGTATGTCATTCTTTTGCTTCATTAGTTTCATGACTTCAACCATCAGTCTACACTCTACATTTTGGTGGTGACTGGTTCCAGTTGTTTGTTGATTGGAAAGGTCATGCATTTATTTTCCTTCTTATTCTGGAGTGCTACATGCCTACCTATTATTGTCAGAAACCACTGTCTGATACTTGTCAATGGATTTTCAAAGTATTCATGTGAGGGTCTGAAATCTCTGTGCCATCTATTATTGTCAAACACAAACTAGGCAGAGATATGACCAGGTTATATTATCCAAAAGGAAGTTAGTTTGCCTTTTGCTACTGCTTTCACTTGTTAGCTTGCTGTTTTTTGATACTATATTCATCTGATGTTAGTCTACTCTTCTTTGTTGAATCACTCTTCCAGGTTGGCAGCTGATTTGCCTAAACCTGAAAAGGTTTTAGTTGTTGAAAGAGTCATAGAGTCCTTGGGATTGCAACCTGTGAGAGATTCTATTGTGGGGACAGTGGAAAAGCGAGGCATCTCTGGGGGTCAGAGGAAGAGAGTCAATGTTGGGCTGGAAATGGTTATGGAACCTTCTTTGTTAATCTTAGATGAACCCACTTCTGGTTTGGATAGCTCTTCATCTCAACTGTTGCTCAGAGCAACTCGTCGTGAAGCTCTTGAAGGAGTAAATGTATGCATGGTGGTGCACCAACCAAGGTGATGTTACGAATGATAGACTCTTAAGTTTTTTTGGTCTTACTTTATTCATCTTCTTCCATCTGCATTCCCTGGTGGTTATCATATTGACTTTTATCAATTGCAGTATCTTTTTGTTTATCCTCGCACTCAGTGAACATATTGCAATCATGAAACATGTGGGATTATAACCATAAAACAAATTTAAGTAGTTTTTCCTCCAGCATAATTGGTGCAATTTCGAATTGCGGAAATTAAAACCCTAATTCTAAGAACAACAAATAATGATAGGTTCTCTATTGATTCAAACATTGTATCTCAAATGCATACTTGATTCATCTTTTGGGACCAAGTTCGTGGAAGTCTAAATGGCAATGCAACTCAAACTCAAGACCTCTTTTTGGTCTGCTTACACAGCATCTTGTTTCAGAAAAACTTTTGACTCCGGTTCTCAGCTTCAAAATTCTTGGGTTTCTTGTCCATGGTAGGTTAGAAGTAACATAACTCCCTCCGTTTCCAATTTAGGTGTCTTACTTTCCTTTTTAGTGTGTATATGCATTGAGAATGTCACCTTTCTTATTTAGTTGTTCGGAAGCTTTTAATTCCAATATTCTCATTTTACTATTAATGACACTCCCTCAGAGGAATGACATGGCTTATTTAACATTTTACTATTAATGACACTCCCTTAGTGGAATGACATGTCTTGTTTAATATCACAGTACTTTTGGTATGTTATACTCACCTTTAAGACCACAGAATTCAAAAGTTCCATTATATTTTTAAACTTCGTGCCTAGTCAAACTAGGACACATCAAATAAAACGGAGGGAGTAACATACTTCATAGCTAGATTTGCTGAAGTTTGAACTTTGTATTGAAATTTGAATGATAATAGAACTTTTGGGTTAAAATGTGTAAATGAAGTACCGTATATTTGTGGATGCATGAATTATTAGATGCTTGTATGATACATGTACAAAATAGGTGCATATTGAAGAATACATATAAATACTCATGTGTAATAGTTAATTTAAGTAAGTCAAGAGATCCTTTTGAAAATTTTAAACAACATTTGAGAATCATGCCTTCAAACTCCGCGGAGAGAACTTACCACGTGTGAGAAGTGAAAACGAGACCTTTATTCAACCTGCAAAGTTATAGGATGTGAGGGACAATTAGAGAACTTAAGAATGAGGGACAAGAAGTTGATGAAATTTGTGAATCAAATTCGAACCTTAGAAGAGGATCTTCCAGAATAAAGGATTGTACTGAAGATTGGCTGAACCAAACCGATATGGAAGGAAAACAACCACATTTGGGATGTTGACAAAGTCTCATTTTGGTTCTATGTAATATACTATTAAGGAAAATTATCTTTTCTGAAATAACCAACCAAATCTCTTACAATCCTTTTGCAGCTATACTTTGTTCAGAATGTTTGATGATTTGATACTTCTAGCCAAGGGTGGCCTTACAGTATATCATGGACCAGTAAAGACAGTTGAAGAGTACTTTGCAGGCATTGGAATAACTGTACCTGATCGCGTTAATCCTCCTGATCATTTCATTGATATTTTAGAAGGAATTTATAAACTCCCAAGCACAGGATTGAGCTATAAAGATCTTCCCCTCAGATGGATGCTTCATAATGGTTACCCCATACCACCAGACATGCTAGAATCTTCTGGATCAAGAGCATCTTCGGTTGGAGACAATTCAGCTGATTTAACAAGTCCTGCAACTGTTACCTCCGAACAATCTGCAGACCTGTGGGCAGATGTTAAATCCAATGTTGAACAGAAGAAGGACCGCATTCGATTCAACTTTTTGGCATGGACAGACTTGTCCAATCGGAAAACCCCTGGTGTTTTGCTTCAATATAAGTATTTCCTTGGAAGGTAATAATAATATTGCTCTCCTTGTATACCTTATAATTATTCTTTGGTATGTTATGTTATGTTTTCCTTATTATTTTCTATGTCATCTTTACTTCTGTATTGTCCTGTTAGCTGCTCTACTTCTGTATTGTTTTGTGATGTTCGTTACTCGAGCCGAGGGTCTTTCAAAAACAGTCTCTCTACCTCATTGAGGTAGTGGTAAGGTTTGCATATACTCCACCCTACCTATACCTCGCTTTTGGGACTATACTGGGTTTGTTGTTGTTGTATACCTTCTTATTATTGTTCAAGATGCATGTGAATATATAAGTTTCTCCTTTTCAGTTGTATACCTTCTAATTATTGTTCAAGATGTGTATACTTTTTCTTTTATATAGTTAGACTATAGAAGGGAGTAAATTTTTATTAGAACCACGATAAAGCAACTAGGTAGCATGACCAACTGAGAAGCTTCTACGGACATTTAGGGGGAAGTATTCATGTGACAGTTCATGAGGAAAAATGTGTGCCCAGTTCTTTTATTTGATTTAGAAATGTTTTTGAGTTTGCATTTGTTTTGATGGTTGACATTTATGATACTTCATATTGTCAGGGTCGGCAAGCAGCGATTGCGTGAAGCCAGGATACAAGCAGTTGATTTTCTTATTCTATTACTTGCTGGACTCTGTTTGGGAACACTTGCTGAAGTGAGTGACGAAACCTTTGGATTCATGGGGTACCTTTACACCGTCATTGCAGTTCGTAAGTTCAAAACCTCAGAACAGTGTATATACTTCAGTTTAATCTTTATTCAGAGAATTGATGACTTAAAGACAGTTCGTTATTTTTATTTGCAAATTTAGAAGAAAAAAATCTCAATTTTAAATTGCAGTTATTGTCTTTCACCCTCCTTGCTGTTAATATCTCAAAGAAGCAAAGCATTTCAGAAAAGGACTTGGGAGAATTCTCTTCCATATATCTTCATTACCTTAGTTCTAATCTTCAAAAATGTTTTCCAGCTCTTCTCACAAAGATTGCGGCTTTGAGATCATTTTCTCTAGATAAATTACATTACTGGAGAGAGAGTGCATCTGGCATGAGCGGTTTGGCATATTTTATGGCTAAGGATACAGTTGACCATATCAATACAATTATAAAGCCTGCAGTTTATCTGTCAATGTTCTACTTCTTCAACAATCCAAGATCATCGATTTTGGATAATTATCTCGTCTTGCTCTGTGTTGTATATTGTGTTACCGGGATAGCTTATGCACTTGCCATCTACTTTGAACCTGGTCAAGCTCAACTGGTGTGTACTCAGAACTTTGATCATGCAATACATATCAACTCAACTGTTATTCTCTATTGCCATGATTCTCTACTAACAAACTAATCTGTATTTCAGTGGTCGGTGTTGCTACCAGTTGTTTTGACCCTCATAGCAAGCAAGGACAGTAGCTCATTCACGGGGAAAGTAGGAGATTATATCTATTCAAAGTGGGCCTTGGAAGCATTCGTAATTGCAAATGCTAAAAGGTCTGGTGAATCCTTCTCCATTATGTCTAAATTCCTCTTGCATTACAGCTAACCTTGCTAACAAATACTTCCTGAAATCTAGAACAAACATACCTTGTGTAATACCACAAGTAGTGCCTCAGGAGGGTAGAGTGTTCACAGACCTTGACCCCTACCTTGTGCAGTTAGAGAGGCTGTTCACAATAGACCATCGGCTCAAGGAAAGCATAATCACAGCATTTAAGGAAACATAAGCAATAACAACAGGATAGTTAGAAAACCGAAGCATATGAGACAACAAATAGTAATAGAAAACTAGGAATGAGAAACACGGAAATAATAAAATAATACTAATCCTGCTGGTAAGGAAAAGCAAAATGCGAAGCTACCTATTACTAGCCTTCTACCTTAATCATTAGCCATCAGTTGTTGAACATCAAGTGCACCTCATATTTTGGGATTTAAGAAGTCATATGTTGATCATTCATTCGAGGGTAAATTCTTTTTGTTTCTCTTCATTTTCATTTTCTTTTTCTTTTTCCTGGCCTTTAGGTACTCTGGGGTGTGGCTGATCACAAGATGTGGTGTACTAAGGAAAAGGGGCTATGCACTTGATCATTGGTACCCTTGCTTACTAAAACTCATCCTTCTTGGTGCTATCAGTCGCTGCGTAGCATTTTTCTTATTGATAACTTTCCAGAAAAAATAAGTCTTGTTTGTTGCTGTCTTGCTTCATCACTTGGTATACAAGGACAAAAGTCAGTTTACAGACTCAAAACCATGACGAAAATGTTGGGAAGCCTCAAAAAATTGGGTCCCTTGTGAAGATTATTGTACATAACCTTGATATGATTCTTGCCAAAAATGTAAATTACTCGAAACAGATGGTATATAGCAGCAGGAGTCAATTAAACAGGTTAAATGATTATTTCATCTTTAGGTGAAAAATCTAGTGTAATATGTGCTAATAGTAGTTCCTCTAGGAGATTGATGCTACCTGGTTCCTGAGCCTCGTGATGTAGCCTCGAACCTCAAGAGAAATAACCGAGAATGTCCGTCTTGTCTTCATGAAGTTGACAAGGATCTGACTGAGAAAACACTTCATAAATTGGAGGGTATACCCCAAAAGTTGATAAAGATCAGGATATTAATGTCAAATTATGTAAATGGTTATACAGCCAAATGTGATAATGCCAACTTGTTGACAGCATAAGTAGACAGTAAATCTTTTTTGTTCACAAAATTATCTCATGTTCTCTTTCTTTTTCTTTTTCTGATTGGTTAAGTTATCTCATGTTTTTTGGATAAGCAAAGAGGAAAAATAGTCCTGGTACTTCATTAATGAAGCCTGCACCCTTCTCATCAGGTTCAGTTGGCATTGAGAGATTGTGTTTGTGCACAAGCTTGCCTGTTGGTAAATAGAGTAAAATTACAACAACATACCAGTGTAATCCCACAAATGGGGTCTGAGGAGGGTAGAGTATACGCAGACCTTGGGAGGTAGAGAGGTCGTTTCCAATTAGACCCTGGGCTCAAGAAAAAAACATATCAAAGAAGATCGAAAAAGAATTAATGGAAGTAAGGAAATCATGGAAAAATACTATAGAAAGTAGGACGAATCATTCTGGAAAAAAAAAAAGGAACAGTAACTACAAAATATTGCAATAACTGAAGTACAAGAGTCAAAAATTGAACGATAAGAAACTACATCAGAAATACTACGACTACAAATATGGAAGGACACGCAAAACAATGCTCTACTAGCCTTCTACCCTAATATGTATCCTCCATAACCTCCTATCCAGAGTAAAATTGAAGAGAAAAAAGGGCCCCTTTTTTTTTCTCATGGGGGGAAATAAGTTCAGCAAACAAGTCACTGCTACATTATTCTACATGATTGTTGAAACATTTTTATTTCCAAACCATATCCCCCATGAATTTTAATCCAGCGACGCCCCTTATCTCCACATCAACCAATGGTGCTTGGATTATCTTTAAACTTGCTAACTCGGGATCTTTAGTGATCGTTTCAAGAGCACGCATCTGATCCTGAAACATTTTAAACAACAAAGACATCAGCAAAACTATGCAAGTAAAGATCAGGGAAGTCAGAGATATTTCACAGGATAATTCAGTTTTCATCACTGTTTGGATAAAAAGGTTAATTAAGTTAAAAAGTTTAAGGTCTTGAATATGCACTAAAGCAAGTGAATAAGATTAGAATATGAATGTGTAAGAGAAGACAACAGCAGTCCAAGGCCATCCCAGAACTAGGCATTTGATCAATTTGTCCTATTTCTAGTGATACCCTTTATAAAGGCTCCCAGAATGCCGACACTACATCAATACTATGCTGCTCAGACTCTTCAAAAATGTTGGCTGATGCATGTTGGATACTCCAAAAGTAGTGCAACATAGCTTTTATATCACTCGATTTATACTCGCTATATGGTAATATAAAACATCAAACTTGTCTAAGTTCAACATTCATATGGCTTGCTTTCAAGTGAAGCATCATTGCCACTTCTTTCAACAACAACAATATGACTTCTTCACTATTGTATTTGCTTTGCATACTTGTTTTTTTGAGCCGAGGGTCTGTCAGAAACATCTCTACATTCACAAGGTAGGGTAAAAGTTGCATATACACCACCCTCCCCAAACCCCATTTATGAGATTACACTGGATATATTGTTGTTTGTTGTTGTTGAATCTCTAATCTGCCATCCAAGTAAGTCTTTTATTGCATACATAAGCTCTCAGTGTTTAGTTGCTAAATCAAGCATGCACAATTTATGCTGCATGCATTTGGCCATGAGTACCTTTCCTATTGTAGAGTTCATTAGAAATGTAGTTATGTAATTCAATGGATATAATGTGACACCATAAAGAAAACTTGGCATGTATGACGTACCACAATCTGACAAGTTATGAAAAAGCTAGCATTTCCATAAAGCTGAACAAATCATGGTGGAAGTTCACGTTCAGGACATACCTACCTTCTTGCATAACTATTCCAAATAGGGTATCTAGAGAGCCTTCTTAAAATTAGTTTTCAGAACTACATTGAAATGCGTAAATATTGAGCATATCAATGGCTTGACACAAAAACAATTCCAATAGATATTTATTCCCCATTTTAAATTCAGATACCTGGCTCGGAATTAAGATACATGCTCACTAGGTATTCTTTCATCTAGCTTAGGTTTCTGTCTACTTCATTATTTAAAACAAAAAAAAACAAAAAAACTTGCTTAGCAGTATAAATGCGAAGGATTTAACTTAAAAGAGAGAAAAATTTGGAATATTTTCAAGAAATGGGATGAATTAGAATATTTTTCGCTACGCTGAATTTGAAGAGTCAACTCTTACCTTTCTTCTCATCACACAGAACTTGCATTCTGATGTAGACGGAGGTAGGATTTGGTTGACGATAAGCTTTCTTACTGAAACAGTTTCCTTCTTCAACGATGCACAGAGTCGTGAAGACTCATTGATTGCCATCACCTGTACAGAATGTATTTGTCACAAAGAGCTCACTCAACAAATCCTCAAGAAGAGCTTGCAAGCATAGCAAAGAAAAGCTACAAGCTACACATTCTGGTCAATTAATATTGCTCAGTTGAGCATAAGTAGCAATAGTATTTACCACAACAAAAAAAATATTCAGTGTAATCCCACAAGTGGGGTCTAGGGTGGGGCGGTGTGTACGCAACCTTACCTCTATCTTTGTGAAGGTAGAGAGGTTGTTTCCGATAGACCCTCGGCTCAACCATTTTTCCAGAGTCATAGTAGCAATGCTATTCTTTTTCTTTATGTCTCTAACATGCATATCCTACTTTTATCAATATTTTTCAAACCTAATGGAAATATTGTGTAGAAGCCTCTATATGATGAGCAATATTGAACTGCTGTACTATTACAATGTATTGGATATTGAACCTTTTTGACTTAAGTATAAAAGCTCAACTATATGGAGCATGAACTACAGGAAAGGAAAAGACAAAGTAGAGGATGATATTTATGATTGGAAGTAATATTAATAAGAGGCAAGCTAGTTCTGTTTCAAGCTTATGTTCCAGAGTTGTTAACTTAAAGTAATAGGACGACAGAATTTGTGCATTACAGTGGGGATTGTCACAATGATAAACTCTGTAGTTTCGGAATCACGGAACAGATCTCGAACTTTTGCCATCCTCTCCCTTAATTGCTCTAGCTTGTCACTCTGCAGTAAAAGGACATGATAATGGTCAATGCAAAGCAAAAGTACAGCAAGATAATTAGTATTGTAACTTCAATGCTTACAGCATCATCTTGTTGTGGCTCCCCTTTGTTGAACATGGATTTTAAAGCTGAAGTAGCTGATGTTATTTTCTTTTTAAGCTGTGACACATGAAAAAGTACTAATAAAGCTGAAGTAAGTGAAAATAGGGCTTTGATAGACGAACTTGAAATAAAATGCATGATCACACACAATCCTAGATTACACGTGTTTTTTTAATCAGGTAAAAAGTTTTATTAATAATAGCAAGGTCAACTTGGCCGTCTACAAGAGGTATACCAAAAAAGGAGACCTACAAAATATGGTTCTCTCCAAAGACACCCAATGCTCTATACAAACCGTTAACTACATGGGTGCACCGAAAGAAAATAAGGGATCAAAGACAACTTCTCTAATGAGCAAAGCTCATCTCCAACCTTTCAAAAGCTCTCCTATTTCTCTTCCTCCAAATGACCCACATCAAAGCAAAGGAGTAACGTTCCAAACCTTGTGTCTTCTTTTCCTAGCTCCACTCTTCCAGCTGAAGATCAACTCCTTCACGGATCTTGGCATTACCCAAGAAACACCAAATCATCTAAAGATGTCCTCTCATAACCTTGTAGCTAATTTGTAATGTAACAGAATATGGTCCACGTCCTCACCCGCCTCCTTAGAAAGGAAGCACCAGCTCATGGCTACAACCTTTCGCTTCTTAAAATTCTCCACCGCCAAAATCACTCCTCTAGTAGCTACCCACACGAAGAAGCACACCTTCCTCGGCATCTTAAGAATCCAGTCCGAGGCATGTGGATAACATTTCTGCCCTAACCAGAAGTTTCTCATAGAAGGACTTAATTGAGAAGGAATTGTTATTCTCCAGAATTAAGCATACTAAAACCACTGTAATAAGTTTCGGTTAAGAGGAGAATAAAGACATACGGGTTTGAGGGTTCTCATTCTTAAACATGGAGGCATTTTGGTGGAAGAAAATCAGAAATGACCCATAATATCCTTCCAGTAGCATGACGGTAGTTACCTTCATCATCTTGCCTATTGATGCATCCAAGAAGTCTGGGAGTGATAGTAGTCTAAGTGTGTGCCCCTGCAGAATCAACAGGTAAATGCAAACATTAAGCTCAGAGAATAAGTTTTACATTAAACCAGTTTCTTTCAACTCACTGTTGGTGCTGTATCAAAAACTATGCGAGAGAAGGCACTATACTCCTTTGATTCAAGAAATTGCATGACCTGCAGAACCATCCTATAGTCAAAGAGACTGGAATAAGGTAACAATAAGGACAGTTGCTTATGTGTGCGTTACTGATAACAATCTAACTGAAAAGCAGTATTGAACACTCGTTTATACATGCCTTTGAAATTGCAATAGCCTCATCTAGACCAGGTGGAGGAGTGTCCAACAGCTCTCCAAGTTTTAGTTCTCCCAGCTATCACAAGTTAATAACAGCAGGGTCAAGTATAACAAGGAGTGTTTCAAACATCATAATTCACAGATTGACAAAATCAGAACTTCGTTTAATCAGTTGCTCTGTCAGCAGCTGCAGTAAAGAAATGAACTTGAACCTGAACTTAGCATGTCATACAAAGTTTACAGGTTTTACTTAATGAATCAACAACCAAAAAGATATAACACATTGCTTAAAGGTCTACGATTACATCAGACACAGTTAATTGGGTAGTTGTATAGTAGGAGACAAGGAGAAACCAAGACTATGCATGGACAGTGGTCGTTTGATAGAGTGTATAAGAATAATATTGAATAGGGTGTATTAGTAATGATGGAATTAGTTATGCTGAAATTATTTCATATCCACTGTTTGGTTTGGTGTATTGAGGGCAATTTTGTCTTTACCCATGCTTATCCAAGTATTAATAGCCCTTGTATTAATAATATCATGGTTCACTATGTATTACTTATACACCCTATAATACTGAATAGGGTGTAAACTAATATATGTATTAGATTTTCTAATACATTCTGCCAAACGACCCCTTAAAGCCATAGAAAGAGAGGGACATATTTTTGGGGAAAAAAAAGAACTATGAAACATTTTGCTTGTTGATGTCACCTGCTCAGCAAGCATTCCGAGGCCCATGCTGTCCATAATATTTTTAACACCCTTGTCACCATGTAGTTGGCTCGCTGCGCGGAACTCTTCCCTTGTTCTCTCAGGGCTTATCTATTTGAATATCAGTTTATTTATATGATTATTCATCCTAAACAAGTAGGTACTTTACTTCAGTACCAACAACGAAATAATAAGAACAAGATACCTCTAGTGCATATAATGGAGAATCCACTCCTTGAACCGGAACAAGTGCCCCTCCAGTCAAATTCTACAGAAAGCACAAAACATTACAACAACAACAAACCCAGTCTGTTCCCACAAGTGGAGCATGGGGAGGATAGAATGTACGCAAACCTTACCCCTACCTTTGAGAAGGTAGAGATGTTGTGAAAGAACCCTCGGCTGAGAAAACAGTGAAAAAGAGGCACAGCAACAAATAGAAACAACAAGAAAATAAGATACTGAAACAACATGTAGTGATAAAAATCTAAAGCACAAAACATAATATAAGTCAATTTCTCTTTTGACAGAATTTAAGAAGAGAAGTATGCAGTAGATACCTGATCAAACGAATCACTCAAAGAGTGAGCAGGATCAGTTGAAACAATAAGAGTCGGATGACCATGATTTGCAAATTTTACTGCCAGAGAAGCAGCACAACTAGTCTTCCCAACACCTCCTTTCCCTCCTAACATGAAATACTTCCGTTGCGTCCCATTAATCATCTCGTCAAATCCAACAAAAGCTTCAGTAGGAGTAGTAACTGCCCTCACTACAAAGATGAGAGGAACTTAAGTAATCCCGAAGCATTTCTTTAAAAAACCATTTGAAATTGTCTGTATAATGTCAAGAACATTTCTTCATGTTTTTTTTTCATCGATTCGAGCTGGCATTTACTGCTTACTGTTATATGCTAAAGCAGCTGTGCAGAGACTTGTTTCACATATATTGGTCCTAACTTTTACGAATCAATTTCTACACTAGACAGGTTAACTTAACATAAAAACTCTGGTGGAATTGACAGATGCTCTTTTTAGAGCAACACCCGAACAAACTAGAAAAGCATGGTATCATGTGTTGATTGGCATTACAACAACAACAACCCAGTGAAATCCCACTAGGTGGGGTCTGGGGAGGGTAAGTAGTACGCAGACCTTGCCACTACCTCGTGGAGGTAGAGAGGCTGTTTCCAAGAGACCCTCAGCTCAATCAACATGTGTTGATTGGCATTACAACAACGACAACCCAGTGAAATCCCACTAGGTGGGGTCTGGGGAGGGTAAGTAGTACGCAGACCTTGCCACTACCTCGTGGAGGTAGAGAGGCTGTTTCCAAGAGACCCTCAGCTCAATCAACATGTGTTGATTGGCATTACAACAACGACAACCCAGTGAAATCCCACTAGGTGGGGTCTGGGGAGGGTAAGTAGTACGCAGACCTTGCCACTACCTCGTGGAAGTAGAGAGGCTGTTTCCAAGAGACCCTCAGCTCAATCAACATGTGTTGATTGGCATTACAACAACGACAACCCAGTGAAATCCCACTAGGTGGGGTCTGGGGAGGGTAAGTAGTACGCAGACCTTGCCACTACCTCGTGGAGGTAGAGAGGCTGTTTCCAAGAGACCCTCAGCTCAATCAACATGTGTTGATTGGCATTAAATTGTGGAAAAGGTTTCTACAAACCTAGTGCAGTTTTATCGCATTCTTCCACTATTGGACTCAAATAAACACCTAAGTAGAATCAGGATTATTGGCTTCTCTTTTGAATAAAAGAACAAAAACACATATGTTGAATCATTCACTTCTTGGAATTTGTGATTCTCAATTCTGAATTCACGATGGAAACAAAGGTCTGTTCTTTAAGCTCTTAACATGGAAAACCACTTGCATTTATTTGCACACACTAATATCCAGCCTTTTTCTTCTTGTTTTTTTAATTGTGGTGTCCAGGTCAACGTGCAGGCACCTCGGCTTATTCCACGAGGTACTTACTATATTAGATAACTCTGTGCACTGAGGCTCAGATAGATGAGAAGAAATCACCTAGTACTTTTGCCTCCATTTGGGATTTGAACATGAGACCTCATGGTTCTCAATACACTTCATTGATCATTAGACCCCACCATAAATGTCACTGCTACGACCTCAAAGTTCTCAATACACTTCATTGACCATTAGACCCCACCCTAAGTGTCACTGTTACGACCTCACAGTTCTCAGTAGACTTCATTGACCATTAGAACCCACCGTAAATGCCAATGCTACAACCTCACAGTTCTCAATACACTTCATTGACCACTAGACCCCACCCTAAGTGTCACTGCTACGACCTCACATTTCTCAATACACTTCATTGACCACTAAACCACACTCAAAGTACCACTACTACACAGCATTCTTCATCAAAGAAACTATTTTTATGCTGCCTGTTTCTCAACTACCAGTTTACTTCATTGACCACTCGAACACACTTAGAGTGACACTACTTCTATGCAGCCTTCTTCATCAAAGAAACTATTTTTACACTGCGAACCCGTGACATTAACAGTTTAAAAACAAATCAACATCTACCTAAAACAACCATGTCCTACAAATGATTGATATAATGAAACTTAGAAACCTCATATTCCAACTCTGCATTTTACAAGAAACATTAACATTTACATAAACAACACATGCTTGATCAAAATACCCAAAGAACAAAACTGTAAAAGAGAACTAAAATCCCAACTTTATTAATATTAATACATATAATGGAGATTTTACCTTGAAATAGCGGTTTGAAAGTTCTTGAATTGAAACTTGTTGAGAATGAGCTAAAGCTTCTTCTACTGACATTTGCCAAAGCAAAATAGAAATGGGTTTTCGAAGATTGATGAAAAAGAGACGCCATGGCCATGGCTATGCTGATTTTTGTTTCCAGGTTAAAGCTTAATTAGCAGTAGACTGCGGAAGGAAAACAATATAGGGTCACAATTTTTGGTTTTATGGGAAAATAAATTGTGTCAATCAGTTAGTTAATTACGTAAAATATGAAATTTTAATTGTAAAATATATTGGGGTTTATTGTTTATTGGAATGATTATGTATAGTATTTGACTAGATTATATCTTAATTATAGTACTATTGTTATTACTCCGTTATTTTCTTCATTTTTTTCAATATGAAATTTTTACTATTATATTTTATTTTCATAATCAATTTATTATGTTTTTCTTTAGCAAAGAATGTCCTCGACTCCTCTCTATCCGTATAAGTTAAAGGGTAAAATTGAGGTATAAATTATTCTCTTCAAAGCTCATTTGCGGGATTATATTTGTATGTAATTGTTGTCGTTTGTTGCAAGTATCAATTTTATTGCATATACATTATCCTCTCCATTCTACACTAATATGTTATTGTTATTGTTATTGCAAGTATCAGTAGAAGTTATAATAGGAATTTAAGAATGATAAGTTTAAGTATTTATATAAATTTTAAATTTATTCATATATATATTAACATAATAATTATTTTTAAAGTTAAAACTGATATTAAATTCAATCAAACTCATAATAAAATACGTAGTTTTCAACAATAACAAAAAATCATAATTTGTATACCAAACACAGCCTTGATCCTTTTTTTTTTTGTTCCATGAAATAATCATTATACTTGCTCCTTAACTCACACGCCTTAATATATATCCCCTAAAATACGCAATCATTTTCTACTAAGACAACAGATTAAAAGCCAAACTATTATTATACCCAAAAAAGAAACACCTTAATCTTTTAAGTCCCAAAATACTGCAAGTGCAAGCTACGCCAACATTTTATATCAAAAATTTATTTATTTATTTTTAAATAAAAGTCCCTTTTCTTTGATTAATTTTTTTTTCATGATGTTCAGTATTTATTTTGAAGTTTGACATTTCGATTAATCTGAAATCAAGTCGGAATATCCTACTTTGAAGGGTAAAATATTTGCTATCAAAAACGATTCCATACTCAGGATCCGAATCTAAAATCTCTAATTAAGAATGAAGAAATATTTGTTAGTACTCCACCATATTTTCTTGGTGGTGCATGACCTCCCATTCCCTATTACTACAACTATATACTATATCATTTTGATAGCTCCATTTTATCATCTTCTCATCAAATTTACAACACATATATACTTCACTTCATTTTTTTCATGTATATTCAAATTAATTCTAGATGTGTCAACAACTTCAACAATATAATCACAACCACCACAAAAAAAAAAGTATACCATACAATTCCTTGCTTCTAGTCCAAGTTTTTTTTTTATTTGATAATATCATTCATCATCTCAATAATAATAATAACCCTACATAGTTCTACTAATGAATACCTCATGAGCACCATTTTTCTTTGAATCAACAAAAAGGCTCTGAGGATTGTATAGTTCATGGCAAACCAGCTAAATTTGGCAGTTCATTTTCCAGCACAAATTATTGTAAGTTATTTGTCTTGTATTTTTTAAGGATAGTGTATCGTTTCTCAATTTATGAATTAGTCATGTTAATCTTCTCTGTATCGTTCTGGTTTTGCAATTATGTTTAGTTCTTCAAGATTTAGAATCAATGATTATGTTCTTTAATTTATTATATGTACATATTTTTATATTTTAAAGTCAATCTTTGGATTCCATTATTTATTTATTATTATTATATGTTCATTTTTTCTTGCACACATTAGACGCAATAAGTTCAACTTAACTCGTTGCATCTACTCTAGATCTGCCATTGAATTTCATTTTTCTTGTGTTGAGGATCAATATTCTTGGTGTATGTTTTCAGAGAAAGAAGAAGAGTACTAGTACTGGTGGACACCACAAGAAAGAAGAACTTGAAAAAGAGGTTTCTTATGTACCTTTCTTGATGAATTTAATTTATTTTTATCATATGGTAATTAAATAGTTATGAAAAAACATGACAAAAAAGTTAGAATTTGTACTTGGCATATATAGGTTATGGTCCATGTACCTTTAACCTATATGTGCTCTTTTAGAAAATTAGTCATAACATATGAATGCTACTAATTAAATTTGCAAATTAGAATCCAAAATATATGTTATTTCTTTCTTATTATATAGTGATTGGAAAAGTTAAAGAATTTTTTTTTTTTTTTAAATAATAATAAGAAGGGATTTTCTACCATTATTACCAATATGGATTTAGCAAAGATTTTTTCATCGAATTTTCTTATAGGAAATAAACTATATATATTATATTACCAGTAAATTTTCATGTAATTCGCACTTTTCTTGAGAATATATAAGGAGAAGTTGAAAGTTTTATTTATTTGTGTTATAATATAAGGTTGCTGAGCTTAGAAAAATGTTGAATCATGAACAAAAAGTGCATGAATTTCTGGAGAAGGTGTATCAAAGAAAGGATGATTCATCTTTCACCATTCCAAATTACCTTCCTCCTAAGGTAAATTTAATTCTTTAGTGAGTGTTTTTTTTTTAAATAAAATAAAATTAGTGTTTAAGCTATATTATTTGAATTGAGGGTCTATCAGAAATAATTTTTCTATCTTTACAAGGTAGGGATAACGTTTATGTACTCATTATCCTCTTCAGTTCCCACTTGTGACATTATACTAGCCATATATGTTGTCTGTGCTGTGTTTCTACGGCCTAAATTTTTTATAACAACGTTGTCTACTATGTATTTTTTTTATTGTTATAGCGAAATATTGTTATATAGATCATTTTATAATATAACATATTCTAATTAACATGAAATTTCTTTAAAAAAAACTTTGACCGGTAATATGTTGTTATAAAGGATGATTGTATAAAGAAGTTTATATATATATATATATATATAAAAGCTTAGAACAACAATATAGAAAAGTGAGATTTTCTTCAATGATTTAGTAACATGAGGAATTAAATAAAAAGAATTTATGGATATATTTACTAAAATTCAAATCGTAGCAGCTAAGAATGTACTTTTTTTGTTGAATAAGAAGAAAACTACCTTCTGCCATCAACTTTGGATATGATGTTTACTTTCTACCTAAGTTTGATTTTAACAAACCATCCATATGTACTACTAAATTAATTATATGAAATATATATGTGTGTATTTTTGGGTTAAAAATGATTAATTTTTTCAGTTTCATGTATATTAATTGATTTAACTTTTTATCCACTGATAATGAAAATATTTTTTTAGGTGCAATATACTTATCCATAATTACCTTTAATTATTTTTTAAGTGATCTGATAATGTAAATGAATTTTATATGGTTAGTGTGTATATATATATATATATAGAAGTAGACCCTATATATACACTAAATGGTACGGGTAGAGGCGCCAAAATTAGGTGGTGCAAGAGGTTGTTCATTTAAATCTTCTTTGTCTGAAAATTACACATTATATAAATAATAAAAAAATTATATTTTTATGTATATATAGTAGATATTGTTAAAATTCCTTTATTAATTTTATCGCGCTTTATGCTTGTTTTAACCTAATAGCGGAAATTTTGTAGATGAAGGAATTGTTAGAAGAATTAGCCATGGTTGAAAATGAAATAGCCAAATTGGAAGGCCAAATCAACAAGATTCAATGTGATGTGAATAAAGAGAAAGAAATCTACAATATTGATCATCAAGCTAATAAGTCCAAACAAGGACTTAACAACAAGATGAAAATACAAAGTCAACAACAAAACAATATATCTTCATATTCTTTGCCACCAAATCCAAACAAATTCAAAGGACTAAATGATCAAAAAGTTCCATTTGAGACAAAGGCATTGCATTTTATTAGCAAAGCTATAAAAGGTGATTATGGTCTGAATGACTTTAGAATAAATAATGAGAAATTGTTACAACCAATTAATAAGTCATCAAAAGTTATTGTTGATCAAGAAGATGAAAATCAATTTCATCAACAAGTTAGAACATTTGGAGAAAGGATTTCAAGGAAAAGCGGGATGATCAAGACTCCTTCACCTTTCAGAGAACCAAGAAATCCAACCCCTAGAGTAAGTCTTTTATTTATTTTTATTACGATTTTAATTATATTTGGTACGACAGAAGTCATTTTTACATATAATATTAATTTAAGATGAGTTTGATGGAGTATTTACATATAGCCGATTCAATACTTGGGTAACATAGTTTTACCAACAAAAGAAAAAACACTTTATTAAATAAATACAAGACATCTACTTATATTTTGACTTTAGACCACCTATTCTATTGAGTCGCTTTTTATTTTCTCGCATTTTTCTAGAATATAACTTTTATCACTCCCACCCTCAACCCCTTCTCCTTTTTTTTCAAGATTTGTATAATGTTCTTTCTTCAAACTGCTTTTACTTGAACCAAAGGTAAAAAAAAAATGTTTCTACCTCCACACGATAGGAGTAAGGTTTGCGTACTCTCTACCATCCGCAGACTCCACTTGTGGGATTACATTGAATATGTTGTTGTTTATTTGTATAATTTTCTTTTTTTATTGTTTTTCAGAGAGAAAGAAATGCAGATTTACCCAAATTTATGTCCACTCCAATACATGAACTTCAACCAAAAATCATGCAAAGTCCAATTCCAACAGAAGAAGACACAATTCATAGATGGCCACCAAATAAATTATCAGAAAACATCATGAAATGTTTGGTGTTCATTTTTATAAGGCTACTTAGAACAACACGTGCAATGGAGTTAGAAAAATCAGGCCCAATTGCTAGTAGATCAAGCAATTTTTCATTGAGTTTTAGGGCCCATATTGAGCCCAATTCAAAAAATAATAGTACAACAAGCCTTTTGATCCAACAAAAAGATTCAAGACAACAAGATCCATATGGTATTTTTGATTCAGAAGAGTCCATTCCAAGAGATATTGGGCCTTACAAAAATTTGGTTAGATTTGCATCAACATCTATGGAGCCCAAATGCATATCAAATTCTAACTCTATTCCTCTATTTCAAAAGCTCAAGTATGTCCTCAAAACCCTAATTTGAATATTTTATGTGTTATTTTTAGATTCTACTATATGTTCGTTGAGAAGAGCTTAACTTTTATAAACTGATAGTGTCTGTCTGATTTAGCTGATTGAAAGTAGTTGTATTGATAGGTATCGACTATCCAGCACTAAAAATGATTACTATGTGTTTGGATAGAAGTGATGAACTTGATAATAAGCAATTCCTGCATCTGTGTATGAAGATGATGATGATAAACAAAATTTTTTTAGTTAAAATGGTGAAATGTCCATAGAATTATTTATGGAAAATGTAAATTTAGAAGTATTTGAATGTAAAAGGTGAAGAATGACAAAAATAAAAATAGAGAGATAATTAGGAGTTATTATGTTTGAGGAGAGATATATATTAGGGATAAAATTGTAAAAGACTTAATCAAATCAAAATTATTTATAAGATACTTATGATTTTATTTTTGATTGATTTTGACTTATAAACACTCGACTTATATATTAGCTTATAATTAACCAACCATAAATAGTATCGATTTTACAATTCTTTACACTATCAACACATAAATTAATTTGTGACATATTGTTGATTCGCTTCTCTTCTTAAAGTTAGGAGTAATATTTTGTTGTATTAAAGGGCAGTTCGATGTACTAAACACTAATATTTTCTTGTATTCACATAACGTCGGGGAAGGGCTGCACCCCTAATTAAGGGGTGTAATGTAGGGCACAATTTATAGCTAATTTCACAGCTCAAACCAGTAACTTAATTAGATTATATGAAAATAATTTTATCACGCTCCGAGACTTCTCCTTCTAATATTTTCTTATATTGTTCTTGAAAATTGTGCAGGCTTATGATGAACAGTCTACAAAATGTAGATTTAAGATTGCTGAATTATCAACAGAAATTAGCATTCTGGATCAACATGTACAACGCTTGTATCATGCATGTACATTGGATTTAATTTTATTTATTTATTTAAATTTATTTCCTTTATAAATTTCAATATTCAAACTTAATTAAAATCATATTATATTTTTTTAAATTATAATTCCAGGGATTTCTTCAACATGGACTTCCTTCTAGTTCTACTCCAGAAAAGTTGTTGTCACTTATGAATAAGGTTATTACTCTGTCCGTCTCAAATTATCTGTCATAATTTTTAAATACATATATCTTGATTCGAATTAATTTTTCTAATATTTATTTCAGGCAACTCTGAATATTGGTGGAAATACAATAAATGCACATGCAATTGAACATTTTATCTTGAGAAAACCAGTAAATTCACTAGGAAAAGAGGTAATTAATTAAATACATTTTACTTCTCTTATTAAATTAATTTTTTTCCAAACATATCTTGAATATAATTTTTCTTACATTTATTATAATATGATTAATTAATTAGGTGAATCGCAAAGGTGAAAAGAATGATAAAGAAAATATAGTACGTGAGCTGCATGGACTTGAATCATTTGATCCAAATGTTATGTTTGCCTTATGTTGTGGAACACGTTCTTCTCCAGCAGTAAGTCGATATATACTATGAAACGTTTTATGCATCGAACTGTCATTTTTTATTATTGATACTAGTTTTTATAGTTTTAGTGAGTTTATCACATTGCCGATTAAAAATCTAGATAAAGAAGAGTTGTAGTCGATTCATCGCTAGCATAAAGTTAAAGAGAAATTATAATGAATTCAAACAATACATGCATTTTATATAATATTAGACTTATCGCTAGTTCGTCTAGCCAAGTTTCTAAGAAGTCAAGAGCGTTTATTTTAGAGAGTTGAAATGCTTGGTCAGAAAAAATAAATGTTTTTGAATAGTAACAAAAGTTGAAAAAAGTAATATTTTCTTTGAAAATTTGGTCAAACACAAAATATTGCTGCTCAAGATTTTCAAATTGATTAGTAAAATGCAACATTCCACTTTGTAGAAGTATTATTTCAAAAAAAAAATTAAAAAAAAATTTAGCCAAGCAAATTATGAAAAATGAGCTTAAATTGATCGATATAAAAAAATCAGGATTAACTCATATAACCAAACCAAATTAAACATGCCTCAGGTTGAGGTCTAGTAGTAGTTATTTTTAATCCTTCATTGTACATAGTGCGATAATTCACAATTTTCTTAAATTTGATGTTCAGTTAAATATCGTCACATGAATTGAAATGTATTACGAAAATTATGTTATAGTACTATTTTCCTTTCTTTTAATAAAATGTGAATGCTTAACATGTTAATTTATTACAATTAATGAAAATAATTATGTAGGTGAAGATATACACAAGTGATGGAGTTATAGGTGAGTTAGAAAAATCAAAATTGGAATACTTACAAGCTTCATTAATTGTAACAAGCAACAAGAAGATAGCAATGCCAGAGCTTTTGCTAAGAAATATACATGATTTTGCCCAAGATTTGGATTCATTAGTAGAATGGATTTGTCAACAATTGCCTACATCTGGTTCATTGAGAAAATCTATTGTTGATTGCTTTAGAGGACTTCATGGTGGGAAAGCATCAACTATTGTTGAGAAAATACCATATGATTTCGAGTTTCAATATTTGTTATCTGTATAAAAACATCTTGTATAATTACAGAGTTTGAATCAACAGAAAATCTTTATTATTTCATTGTAAAATTTTCATTTTCGATGCCTTTCAAGATTTCATTTTGAGGACTTACAGAAATATTATGAAAAGTGTATGTTATAATCTGTTCAACATAAAACAATGTGTTGAACTACTTCCATCTTGAATTATGTATATGTGAATAACAATGAGTGGTGAAAAATAAAGTGATCACTTGTCTATAGTGTAATTTTGGAGATCCCTAAACATATTCTTGGCCATTTACTTTCTTTCTTTTTTCCATTGTTGATTTAGAGCCCACCATATTTTTTGTGAGAAAACTATCTTATGATTCTGAATTTTTAATATTTATTATCTATATATAAGTATTTTGTATATATGATTCTTCTTGAATCGATAAAAAATCTTTTCAATAAATAGTATAAATTTCATCGATTGTAGCTAGTGATTGTCTGGGTCGGTGTGTGGTCACCAAATATGAAGTAACCCTTCAGATGTCCTCTCCGCCCATGCTGATTAGCCCCGACCATTCCATTTTCAAACTTATTTTTTTTAAAAGAAAATTACGATCACAACAAATTTAGGGTAATCTCATTAATGAAGTCTGAGAAGGATCAGGTATACATAAACCTTATCTTTGCCTTTATAGGGATAGAATACTTATTTTCAATAGACTCTCGATTCAAAAAAATGTAACTGAACAAAAAGACAACATATATTAAATGCACATTACAAAATACGACACTACCGTCATACCATAATCTACTACCCTTTTATCATAATTCTCAGACGTATTATCTATCAATCAACCACATATAAAAACAGAATTTCTTTATTTCCTTTTTAAGGTTGTACAACTTTCCAACCACTACCCTCCACGTGTCACCTTTTCCGGACCCCAACCCCACAATTCCAATTCGGTTCTTCACGTCACTTCACGTCCGTCTCCACTTCCTCTGTCACCAAAAAAATCAGCTCCCATTTTACTGAAACAGAGATACCACTTACATTCCCTTTTTTGCCTTTTCAGTTACTTCCATGCATTTATTGTGAAAATTTTCATCTGGGGTTTGTTTATTTTCTTGATTTTTGGTCAAAAAATGAATCTTTTTTGGTTGAATCAGTGAAATGAAGGTATGATCAGAGACCCCTTTAGTTCTTTTCTGCTTTTTGTCTTGTGGGTATCTAGCAGTTGTGTATTTTGGTTGCATTTACATGCATTTTATCAGAATTCTTGAATATTTTGCTTGTCTACGTTAATCTTTTAGTTTTAGTTGCTTTTTATACCCTATAACCGTATAAGAAACATATATGATTTAGTAACAAGTTTAGTTTGTTTTTTTCTTTTGTTGTTTCTTGCTTTTAATATACATTGTTTGTTGTGTTTCGAATATCACACTATTTTGTTGTTGTTAGTGTTTTTGAATAATGCTCTGTATTGCTTTCGTTATTTAGTTGACATGCTTTATTCACTGTCATTTGATTTGGTTCACTTGAGCCAAGTGTCTTTCATAAACAACCTCCCTACCTCGACGAGGTATGGGTAAGGTTAGTATACACTGTGCCCTTCCGAGACATCACTTGTGAGATTACACTGGATGTGTTGTTGTTGTAGTTTGTTTTAATTTGTATTCCTGTTGGTGAAGTTTTAGTTCTTTCATATGACCTGTTGCTATCAAATCCTTCTTTTTTTAAAAAAAAAATGTCATATATTGTGAGGCTCTGCTGGGGTGTTTAGTCAATATGTTGTTCCATAATTTGTTGATTAGATGATTCCTTTTAGTTGATTATGAATTTTTCAATATTTTTTTGACATGTGCAGTTCTTTAATATACTTATTCCCCTTTTAAGTCATTTCTTAATGTGTTAGAAAAAGGAAACGAAGCTACGTGCATTACAGTCCTCCTTTAGCTGAGCTTTCAACACCAGAAATTGACCATGCTGAGGCTGACATTTTTCTTGTTATGTTTCTGGTAGTTAAATTCTCAAGAATCTGTTAGGAAAATTTGGACAGACGAGTAAAATGCAAACTTCCATGGATTCGTTCGAGTACAACTGGAAGACACCAAATGAGAGTGCAAAGAGTTCTCAACGGGAGCCTGAACAGGTAGCTAAAAATTTCTGGAGGATGACTTGTTTAGATTACACTTAGTCCAATTAATCCTAAAACATCCTTACTGCTTTACTTCAGTTACTTTGAGTCAAATTAGGGTAGAAGGCTAGTAGATAGTTGAGTATTGTTTCACATATCCTCCCATACTAATAGTCGTAGCATTACTCTTGTAGTTTCTTGTTCTTTGATTTCTATTACTAACTGCTATTTTTTGTACTTCGATTACAGTATTATTTTGTTCTCTTTTGTTATTTCTTTTCCCAGACTGCTTTGTTATGTTTTTTCTTGAGCCAAGGGTCTATCGGGAATAACCTATTTACCTCCCAAGGTAGGGGTAAGGTCTGCGTACTTACTACCCTCCCCAGACCCCACTTGTGGAATTACACTGGGTATGTTGTTGTTGTTGTACTTTGAGTATAAATACTTGAAGTATTTGGAACTTTTGAGCTTGATAATTTTAGTTGTTCAAGAATATTATGCGATTTTGATCAATAATCTTCTTTTAAATTATTTTGTTAACTAAACTGTTATGATTTTTTTAGGTTGTAAGTGCTGCATCTATCTATTTTGCATCAGAGGAGGAAGCAATAGGAGTGGAACAATTATTTGCAGAACCCGAGTATGGTGATATAGTTGATACTCTTCTAGATTTTAACACATGTGCATTCAGTCTTCCAGAGAGCTATATTAAGGAGTTTTCAGCTTCGGAGTCTGTTGTAACAAATAGTGATCGTGGTAATGGTCTTAACAACTTGAGCTATGTGAATCAGATGAGTTTCAAATTCCTACTAGTTTTGTCGATAACTAATGACATTTTGATTTTTGACCTTTCACCTAGATGCAGTTCAAAGAGGTCTTAGTGAAGAGAATAAAACAAGGGAGAAGGTATATACCCTTGTGAGCAGTCATAACTTGTTAATACTATATTCTAGAGTGTTTATGTGTTTTAATTTGTCCACAGTATTTCTGATTCGTTTGTATTCAATGAGTTTAATCAATTGTTTTCGATCATCTTCCATTATTACTGATCATTTGTCGAAACCCGGTTTTTGCAGTTTCTTGATGGATTGTCAAACGGATATAATGATAATCATTGCAGCATTTCATGTGAAGATTATCTTTTGGGTAAGTAGTTGTTGTTTCTCCGCTATCATGCCAGTCTATGCTTTCCTTTTCTACCTTTGTTTCTGTCCTAAGTAAATGTCTTTCAACTGATTAGTTAATTTCAGTCCTATTATTCTCGATTTATTAGATATTGAACTTGAGGAAGAGACTCCCACCCTTGATGATGTCACAAGAGATGTATCCTGTATAGGGAATGTGAATTTGGAGAACAAGCTAGCTGATTCAGAACAAAGAAATTGTGGTGTTCATGTGTTAAAGTTGTCTGATGCAAGTACCTCATCCGATCATGACGCTTTAGACGAATTTGAGGACATGTCAACTGATAAACTACTTGAGGTGTTCAGGAACATGTTTGGACATCAAACTTCAGTTGCGGATAAGCAATGGCTGGAATCCCACATGATATTTGGTTTGGAAAACCAGGAGATGTCAGGCAAGAATTACAGTTTTCCAAAAAGCTCTTTTGATTCGAGTGAAAATCAAGGGGTTAAAGTCCCACCAGCTTGCCAGAATCTCCTTACAGTATCTACTGCCTTTGCTAGTATATTCAATTTCAGAACAAAGCCAAGGGTTCAACACGTGAAAAGGAGAGAACATATCCAATGGAATTCCTTCAAATGCTTATCTTCTGCAGCAGGTGAAATACAGCTCGATTTTCCAGATAAGTGGGATAGCAAGGAGTTGGCTAAGGAAAATGTAAAATGTGATGGAACGAAATTAGGAATATCTGAACAAAATCTGAAATGTAAACCTTCACGAGGAGGATTTGGTCGGCGATATTATCACAGAGGAGCCAAAGCATCATCACAAGATCTTGGTAAAAGAAATTTTCAAGTTGGATGCATCCAAATTCCACCTGGTCTGCCCATTGAGGAACGATTTATCAGGAGGGAGGTTAGTGAACTACAAATAAAAAGGAGTTTCAGACTTTGTATTGACCGTTCATATTTTCTCCCAAGGAAGTTAACTTCTGCTGGGAATGTTCCTCGAAAACTGTTCACTTTATTTAACATGTCTAGTCTCATATGCTAAATGTATTTGCTTAGGATTAAGTATCTCTCATCAATTCAATGTTTAATACTCATGTGGCGAGCATTTGATTTGCTCGAGCATTTCATCCTTGTTGTGTCTGTTTCATGCTAGGATGACACAAAGCGTAAGCCGTAAAGTCACATATCCACTTTTAGATGCTGTTCTTTCAGATTATTGCTACTTCTTTTGCTTATGTTTTCGCTGTCCACTTCAGGGACATTTATCCAAAGATTGCAGGGCTAACAGAGCCTATAACGGTAACATCCATTCAGCTGAGGCACAAGATGATCCTTCTGGCACTCTTTCTGACCAGTCTAGTGATAATTCATCTGAAGAAGATTGGACTATAGGGAGCGAGACCCGAGGCACTAACCAAGACAGAAAACACAACAAGTATTGGTCAACAACTGAGGTCCTAAAGTTGGTGGAGGGTGTTTCCAAGTATGGTGTTGGCAGATGGAGTGACATTAAGAGGATGTTTTTCCAATCATCTGTGCATCGTAGTCCAGCTGATCTGAAGGTACTTGACCGTTTAGTAACATACTTATAATTTTCTGCTTTCCAGGTTTTTTTGGTATGATCTTTTAGTCCCTTGCTTCTGTCAGGACAAATGGCGGAATCTTCTGAGGGCTAGCTGCCGACGATTGCAGAGCCGGAGAGGGGTATTTTATTCTTCCTATCAATTGAAAACCTCTAATCTGTCCCTTTTCGTTTTAAATTTAATTCAAAACTCATTCTCTTTTATGTTTCTTTGCACATAATCATAGGATCATCATGTTGCAAAGCCACATCTAGTCTATCCCTTTTCATTTCAATATATGATTCTTGGAGTTAATGCTTACATTTAGAAGAGAATTCATGGAACAAATCCAGTTGTCTTGTTATAATTTAAGCTGTGATAATTCTATGTCACGGAGATAAGTATATGCGCCATCTGTTAGATTTACTACATCTTTTTTGTAGTCTTTTCTCATCCTCTGGATGTGGATTCCATTTCGAGGTTCAAGTTACAGGAGGAACAAATGTGACAGTACTGGTACTCGAAATTCTTGAATAGCGGAAGGTTTTATTAGAAGCTTTAGTGTGTAATGGAAGAAAGTTAATTGCCTAAAAGACTTGTAATCAAGTCATATATTACATTTTCAGCAGGTTTCATATTTAGCTGCACATATCGGGAGACACCTAAAGTTGACACCATCTTCACTTAGACATCTTAACTAAGACTTTTACCATTTAAACACATGTAGTAGGGCCTGACAAGTTGCCAAATCAGCATAAGTGTCAACATGACACAGTCGAGCCCTACTACAAGTATTTAAATGGTACAAGTCTTACTAGAGATGCCTAAGTGTAAGATGTTGCCAACTTAGGTGTCTCCCGATGGGTTCAACCTTATTATTATGATGCAAAAACCATGTTGATATATCATACATGCCCATAAAAACTTGCTGCAGGTTGATGCCAAGAAGAAGCATGGCGTGTCCAGGATTCCTCACGAGGTCTTAAACCGTGTTCGAGAGCTTGCTGTCATCTATCCATATTCGAGGAAACATAGAACAAGAATCTCACCAACTGCATCCCTCGCCTCTTCTTCGAACGTGGAGTCTGATAGTCAGTTGTCTATGAATGAGCGGAACACATTGAATCTCACATATTAGATACTAAGCTACTTAAAAGGATCATTCATACCTGTGAAAAAAGATAGATACCTTTGGAAAGCAAAATTCTTAGTAGTATATATTTTTGCTAGCAGTAACTAATTCTAAACTTTGTACAAGTTCAAACTAGAGAACCAAATTTCTAACAGATTGTAATTACTTCTATTCTAGTTAACATCTTTTTGTCTGAAAATAACTATTGGTAACAATATGTGCAAGACTGAAGAAAGGGGTTTCAGTTATCTTTTTTACATAATTTCATCTTTCCTTAGCTTATTCTGTCCAATGTCTATTATGGTCGGTACATGGATTTTCCTTCCTTTTCTTTTGCCACATTTCACTCGAAGTGTTGAAGGGAGAGGGGGAAACTTGATCCTCTTCCCTAGAGAACTCAGATGCCGACTCCAACTACTATCCATGTACGATCCATACTAGATACTTCCTTAATGTTCTTTGACAATCATATTAGTCGTCTATGTGGAAATGCCTTTTCTAGGCCTATCCATATTCGTCTATGCCTTTGTTTAATTTGCACGTAAGGATTCAATCTTCCTTGAGGTTTTAGTGGGAGTTCCTTTTTTATGCTCATTCGCGAGTGGCTGAAGGGAAATTTGCTTGTTTTGATAGTTGGGAAAGGAGAATAATAACAATAATAATAATGATAATAACAAGTTGTTGGATGTAACTGACGTATTATTGTCCAACTAGTTTATTTACTTATTTTCTTCCTCAACTGTTATTTACTTACTAAAAATGATTTAATTTTAATTAGTTTCGAATCAGTAATAGATTTTTAATTAACAATCATAAAAGTCGGGAAATTACCATCAATAACCTTCAAAAATGACTAGTTTTAAACATTTGACCCCCCGCTTTCTCCATGAACAAACCTTCACGATCAAAAGTAAAAAATACTCTCCACATGGAAAAACTTAACATTAATTTTAAAACGACTTATTTTCAAGATCATTCTCGTAAGTCACCCCGTAAAAATAGTTATTTTGTCTAACTCATCCAGCAATTTTATCACCAGGCCCATAACAAAATAAAACAAGGCCCAAATCCCAAAGCCCAATCAGGTAAAATATACTTTCCATAAATATTGAAGAAAAAAAACCCGATTTGAGATCTTGAAAGAGCAAATTAATTTTCAAGTCTTTCAGAGCTCAAAAATGGCGAAATCAACTGCATTTTCCAGTTCTACATCGTTTTCCTCGATACCCATTTTCTTAATTATAGTATCTGTAACTGTGTTGTTATACGCATCAACAATTGTTGAAGCTGGAGATTCATCTGCTTTCGTCAAAAAGACGATTTCTTCTCACTCCATTGTTATCTTCTCCAAATCTTACTGCCCGTTAGTTTTCTTCTCTCTCTTTAAGCTCCTTTTTCTGATTTTGTTGATGGGTTTTTAGCTTATTATCTGATTGTGTTTCATTTGTAATTTTGATGTCCCTTTTGTAATGCAGTTATATCTTCTTTTTTTCTATGTTATGGCATTTGATTGTCAAATTGATATGATAAATTCCAAATTGGGTTACCCTTTTTTATTGGTTTGAATTAATCTACCAAAAGTGAGGATAAAGTTTGTGTCTTTGATGAATTTGAACAAAAAGTTACTCCCTCCATCCATTTTTACTTGGCCAGTATTGACTTGCAAACCACTTTAGGAAGCAATTTTACTGTATTATCCTTTTGAATATAATAAATTTAATGTTTTTGGGAAATGACTATAGTTTATAATAGGGATAAATTAGGAACATAGTGATAAATTATATTTTCTAAGCTGGAAAAGTTAAAGTGGAATAAGGGAGTATTAAAAAATATGAAGCATGCAAAGAAGAAGCTTTATTTATGAGGATTTTAATGTGACAAAGAAGGTTGTAATGGAGTACATTTTTCTGTATACTTTACAGAAAGATCTTGATTTTGGTTTTTGTAGTTGAGTTAATTATTGGATGGATCGATGTAAAAAATGTGGAACATTTTCCCCTTTTACAATGGTTTAGCTAGTTTGATTCTCTTTAGCTTGATACCTTTTTTTATTGAGTTGTCTTTAGCTAATTAATTGTAATAAGAATTGGTCTTTATGATGATGGATGCACTCTGATTGTTCTGTGAGGTTATAATTGAATCTTACGCCGTGGAAATCAAAGGAAAAGATAATATAAAACTGATTAATATATTACAAAGTTTGATTTACCTTGCTCATGTTATGTCTAATCAAAGAGCCCAAGGATCTACCTTTCTCACACGATTATGAAAATTGAATTGGGGGGAGAGTTCTCAAGTCTTTGAAGAAAATGGTATGCTAAAAACATAGTGGTTGAGTTTTGAATTGCTCTAGTTTATGGTTCCGTTGCTATTTCTCCATAAATTATATTGAAGAGTCATGCATCTAAAACTAGGGACCTCGATGACGTTGGAGAGAATTGCATCTAAACTATGCTCTGTGTCCAATATGCTCTCTGCTTAAATTCTGAGGACATATCAGAGAAACAGTACTTTTACCTTCTGAATGCATCATTCAAAATGACGAACAGATTACATTTACAATTATGGGGACCTTTTCCCCAAGTGCTCATCCTGTGCTCTTTTTCAATTCTAAAGTTATCAAGTAAATTCTGTCTAGTTCATTTGCGAGACAGTAAATATGACTCACAATATTGATGAGGCAATACAACATGTATCCTGTTAGCCAGTGAAATCCATGCCTTAACACCTATAAGAATGTTTGAGATTGAATAGATCAAAATCACTGACAACTAATATGGCTTATAGATTCATTAATTTTCCTATTCGAAACCTATGTGTACATATTCAACTTCTTAAAAGTATATATAATGACCTGGCATGCAAACACTATTTTATTTGTGTTTATTGTATGTTGTATTAACTGTTTGCATCAATTTTATATTGCTTTGCAGATACTGTAGGAAAGCAAAGGCTGTATTCAAAGAATTGAACCAAAAACCTCACGTCGTTGAGCTTGATGAGAGAGGTATCCTTCCTATGCCCCTAAGTCTCAACCCAAACTTTTCCTTTATCAATCCCTACATGTTGTAAGGCAGGATTATAGCTGCCAACCTTCTAAGGTTTTCTCAACTGCCTACAATGGATTTCAGTGATCAAGTAAAATTGTAAGATACAATGGATTACATCTTATTAGGCTTGCCATCGGCCAATCACATTTTCCACGATTTCTTGACAAGGTCAATTGGACTTGTCCAATTAAATAGAAACACTTCGAGCGAATTGAGACTTGGGGTGTGTTTGGTATCAAGGAAAATGCTTTCTTGAAAAACAAGTGGTTTTTTACTTATTTTCTAGTGTTTGGTAAGAAAACTAAATTAAAAATAAAAAACAAGTGCATTTATATGTAATCAGCCAAAACATTAGGGGGGTGGGATGGAATGGGGGTTCAGGGCATTGGGTGGGTTGGGGATGAGACAATGAAATTGGAATGTCACTTAGGAATCCACTTTATCAGGGAAGTCCTTTTTCTCATTTTTAAGGAACTCATTTTCCTAAAGAAAATGTTTTCCAAAACAATTTGACCAACGAAACATGGGAAAATTGAAGAAAATGCTTTCCTCCGTACCGAACACCCTTAGAGAAATGTTATTGCATGCATTATCACATGAAGACTGTTGGGATCCTTAATTTTACGCGCAAATGTCCAGAGAGATGAAGTTTTGGTTGAATGCTGTAATTTCATGTCATATCAAAAGCCAATCATTTAAACCAGCTTATCACCCATAAGACCAAATTTCAGGCCACTTGTAGACCTTAAAATATTTTCAAGATTATAGAGATTTATGGTAACTTGTAACCCATTACAAAGGTTATAGAGAGTATATGTTCCAGAATCCAAAAGGGTTTATATACTTATCCAAAAAAAAAAGAACGTGGATTCAAAAGGGTTTATAAATGTCCTGAGCTTCCTCCTCTTGTTGATTTTAAGTTGCGGGTGCTTTGCAGGGAATGAAACACTGAATTGAGAGGCAAGTAGGAAAAATTAACACGTTTTCCCCAGAATATATACTAAACTAATTCATTGGAGGACATCCGTGTTATTTTCTCTTGCTTCTCTTTTGTTTGCTTTAAATTGAAGCTCTTCAGCCGCCACGATGGGTGGGCTAACTTTTAGGTCTGTACTTAGAGCCTATTTGGATTGGCTTATTTTAGGTGCTCTTAAGCCAAAAGAGCTTTTAAGCAGTTTTATACTGTTAGGGTAAAATTGAAAACTGCTTATAAGCAGTTCTTTTTAAGCTAAGATAACAAAAATAGGCCAAAAGCCATAAGTTAGAATTTCTAACATATGGCTTTAGGCTTATAAATCATAAGCCAAAAGCCAATCAATCCAAATGGGCTTTTACTTCACTCAAGAAAGTTCTACACTTTGCTTAGTATTTACACCTAGCAACCCGAGCCCTTGAAACTTTGGAATGATCATAATGTCCTAGATTATCCATCTTGCTGTTTCAAACATCTAACAATTCCAATTTGTCGAAGGCCCTTGTGGGCGTGAGCAGTAGAACTGGTACAGAACTTTCCCTTAGTTGGACCTGGGGGCTTGAGGGGGGGAGGGGGTGATTTACGCATTGTTGACAAAGGCTCGTTCTAGTCCTGAAGGTCAGAACAGCTCAGTGATGGCACTTCGTCTCACTTAAGCTGTGGTTCAGTGTAGGCAAGCATTAAGCAAGCACACTCATTGCTCATGAGTTCTATCTTGAATCGGTACCAAACAACAAATATAATCGGCAAGTAAGTGTAGTAGTTGCTAAGGAAAACATTGTCGAATGAATTTGTTAGAGTGAAGGGCATATATGCTCTACTTTTTGGACGGTAGGGGTACCAATGTCTCAAAAGTATGATAGAGGGTATCTGCATACCATTTACGATAGTTCGGGGGTATATTTGTCCTTTTTCCCTATCTTTTATTTCTGCCTTTTTTTAAACTAAAGCCTGCACTTAAATTGCGCTTTATGATTAAAGTCCAATAGATCTGGAGCACTTTTTAGAAATTTTCGCCTTTGACAATACTGATTTGCAGCAATAACTATTTGAACATAAATCAAAATTCTGCTTTTTTCCTCTTGTTAGATGATGGATGGAGCATCCAGGATGCCATTAGTGAGATTGTTGGCAGACGCACCGTGCCACAAGTTTTCATCAACGGAAAACATATTGGAGGATCAGATGGTAAGATAACTCAAAGCATATCTTAGTGCTCTCTATGCTGCCTCTGTATTAGTCATAATCATGTGCTTACTATATTATTTACTGTACAGATACCATCGACGCGTATGAAAACGGGAATCTAGCTAAACTTCTTGGTGTTAATTCTAAGAATGATGATCTTTAAGCTGAATTTGTTACATGGTTTCAAATTCAATGACTCTGTAATATGATATATGATCACCATAGGTTTTTTTGCAGCCTTTGAGGGTGTGTGTGGAGGTTGAAAAAGTTGGTGATTGTAATCTAATAGACTCTTTCTTAGCTAAGTTTTGGTTCTCTTCTTTTTGGATTTCCAAAAATTTGTAAGCATGAGCCTCTATTTAATAAGAACTTTAGGAGAAAGGACTTGTTATTGTAGGTATTATTATAATTATGCTATCATTATTATTACTCCTATTTAAATTTGTTTGTCTGGCTTTGACTTGATATAAAATTTACGAAAGTAAAATAAACTTCTGAATTTTGTGGTCCACGAAGAAAGTTGCCAAAAAAGAAGAAGAAAAGAAATACAAAGAAACTGAAATGGAGGAAGGATTTTCTTGTTCTAAAATTTAGATATGATATAGCTTAAAATGAAAACTAATTCAAAAAATTGGAGTTCACCCATTTGTGAACTACTCTAAAAGTTTTGTGATTTATTTTGGGATGAAACAGATTGAGTTAAATTCATTTGTGACAATTCGTCCATTTATAAGCGAAGTGTCTATTTTGATCTGTGTTTTGTCAAAAAAATATCTGTTTTGAGACCGGACTCGTAACTTAGGCAATTTAGGGGTCGTTTAATGTGAATGATAACTTTAAATAGTCCTGAGATTAAATTATAGTGTCACTTAACTTGTTATTTGGTTGATAAGTTCGGGATAACTTATCCTCGAGATCAATAATTAGTACCGGGATAAGTTATACCTCCCCTTGTGTGATATAGTAATCCCGGGATACTTGTCCAGAATTAAATCGGTAAATGACATAGATATCTCTTTAAACCCTTTTTATACATCATTTTTCACATTCATGAAATATATTTTTGTCAACAAATAACTTGTTCACATATTATATCAAATACAACAAATCAAACTCTCAATAAAAAAAATTAAAAATTAACATAACTTATCCCATCGTAATTAATCATTTAATCTCATCATAACCGTAAAAGGCGTTCTATTTTTCACGTGTAAAACAATACCTAAGGAAACACGTGGCAATTGTCTCGTGTCTTTTTTCTTTTTCCACAGTTTGGTTGTTAAGTCCAAATATTAGTTAGTTGTATGTATTCCTTCTAATTTTGCATCTCAACCCTTGTACTTTTCACAAACTAAATTTCAGTCCACAACTTTTTTTTATTAGTAAAAAAACACACTTACTAATTTTGACGTCTTTAGAGATAATATATCGATGTCCTGGGATTGATATATATATTTTGACACAAATAACCCCAACAAGCTAGAATCTGGTAATAACCATTCCTTCAACCACCGCACACCCAAAGGTATGATAGATCTTCAACATCCACACATGACACATGTATCCTAAAACCTAACATTCCATCTTATAGAATATTCTCTTGCCTCAATCAAAAATTTTTTGTATGTGTATATTCTTACATTTTCTTCGTTTTTATCTATTGAGAAAAATAAAATAATAAATAAAAAAAGAATTAGCTCATACAATAAAAATTAATAAATATTTATTGAAATGAGGAGGGAGCATTTCTATTTTGACGGAGAAAAAATATTACTTATTCTTGATTATTGAAATGTTTCAAACTTATGACCTCAATTATAGTTTCTCTCATTTTATTTCCAACTAATATTAATAGGTATTTGGTAATATTATGCTTTCATTAAAATCTAGTCAAAATAGACAAAAGATGATTTATGTGTTACATGTGTATATTGAATTTTCAAACTATATGACCTCAATTACTATTTCTCACTATCAATTCAAATTTTCATGAAGTTATATGCTTACATCCTTTAAGTTGGTTGCTCCCATTTTATAATTATTATTTTTCCTTTTTTGCTATATAAAACTTGGAGTGGGAACATAAATCAATTTAATTAATCCCTCCATTTCTTTCACTCTTTTGTAACAAAATATATAGTTTGTTATGTACTCACATTTAATCTATCACTTATTTTTCACAATTTTTATTTTGAGCCAAGAATTTATCAGAAATAGTCTTTTTATCTCACACAAAATAGGAATAAAATTTAAGTATAATCCCAATATAACCTAGTTTTGAACTAAAAGAACCCTTAGAAAACATCACAAAGCCAAACCCAATTATGTTCTAGGAGTGCAAATTCATTATTTTGGTGGACCAAAACTAATATAATCCAAAAACACAAGGGGTACAATAAAGAAAATTACCAGTCATTTTAGTCCATTAGCAAGTTTTTAGTAATTAAAATTTAACCACTAATTTTTCACTTAAATGTGTATGGCTGGCTACAAACAATACAATTCCAAAAAGATGCTGTACAAGTCTCATTTTGTCTGCATTCTCAGTTGCCTAATCTGTTAGGAAGAGTAAATACAAGTAATTTCAATCTTCTCTTCCATTTTTTTCTGAAACCCCATTTTATTACAAGTTTTTTGAGACCTAATTCTTTGTACTTCTCTTTGGATTCTTGAATTTGGTGAGTAGTGTTATGTTTTACATTTTTTCTTTTGTTGAAACCCCTTTTTGGATTTGAGGGAATTCTTAAAGAAAGTTTCAATCTTTTTTTGTTAAATTGATTTATGTGATCATGTTTCTAAGTAAGTTGTTGTAGTTTTTTGTTTGAATTGCCCTGCTTAAATCTTGGTTTGTTTCTTTTTCTGTTGTAGTAAGAGTTTAAATACTTCAGGTTTGTTCCAACAGGGAAGATATCAACTAGGTCCAAAAGGGATTTGAAAAAAGATCCTTTTTTTTTGGTTTGGGGGTGGGGTGGGATGGGTGGGGGGAGTGTCTGGGTGATTGAATTTTGGTGAATATTGAGAATTTATAGCTAGGCCCAACTAACTTGGGATTGAGCCATAGTAGTTGTAGTTATGAGTTTTTTTTGGGTTTTGTGTGTAGGTGGGGTGGGGGGTGGGGATGAGGGGGAGATGGGAGGATAGGTTTTCTCAGCTGCCTAACTGGATTTTGGTGAATATTGAGAATTTGTAAGTTCTTGATTCTTCTACTTGGTGAGTAGTGTTATCTTTAACTCCAGCTCTTCTTTTGTTGAGACCCCTTTTTGTATTGGAGGAAATTCTTTAAGAAAGTTTCAATTTTTTTTTTGTTGAATTGATTTACATGATCATATTCGTAAGTAAGTTGTTGTAGTTTTGTGTTTTGAGCTGAGTTTTCTATTTGAATTGCCCTGCTCAAATCTTGGTTTATTTCATTTTCTGTTACTGTAAGAGTTCAAATACTTCAGTTTTATTCCAACAGGGAAAGATATTGGGTCCATAAGGGATTTGGGGAAGATCCCTTTTTTTGTTTTTGTTTTGTGATATCTAATGTATACTAGATGAATATTGATTGTCTTATGTTTCAGGAGTGTGAAGATAGAGACTTGGGTCATCGATAAAAATGGCGGCAGGGGCTGTTCCAGCTTCATTTACAGGCCTGAAGAGCAATGAAAATGTTTTGGGGTTCACAAAAAGTATGAATTTTGTTAGAGTTTCTGACTTACAGAGGGTTAAGTTTCGGCGAACCAAGGTTTCTGTGATAAGAAATGCAATTCCTGATCAAGAGACCATTGAACTTCAGCCTGCGTCTGAAGGGAGTCCACTACTAGGTAGGCACTACAGAGCTTCTAGTACTTTGCCTTTTAAACAGTGTGGATTATTTATGTTGTAGGAATCCTGTAGGAGACGTTTCACAAAAACTTAATTGGAATACGTTTGAAGTAACTTCTCTTAGATCTCCATGGATGCTACTTATAGGAAATTTAAATTTGGCATTTTAATATCTTCTTTTTATTTAGTTATCCTGCAAAAAATCTTCGTTTTATATTTTGGGAGTAGAAGCAACACATTTATTTGTATTCATTCTCTGATGACTGATGTATGCTTCTTGATACAGTTCCTAGGCAAAAATATTGTGAATCCATATACAAAACTGTCAGAAGACAGACCTGCACTGTGATGGTTGGGAACGTGGCTCTTGGTAGCGAACATCCAATTAGAATTCAAACAATGACCACAACAGATACCAAAGATGTTGCTGCAACAGTAGAACAGGTTCTTCTTCTACTTCACAATTTAAGCGAGAGGTGGCAGTCTGCTATAACTGTATCTGCAATGAAATTTGTGTTAGTGCTGTATTGAAGCTGAGTTTACTTCTTTGGGTGTCCTCAGTTAATACTGTTTATTTTGCGTTTGTAACTTTACGAGCCAACCTTCTTTACTTAATTTTACCTACTTTTGGTTTGGGGGGGAAGGGGCGAGGCTTGGGATAGAGGAGGGACAAGGAGAAGGGAAGGGGGGAGCTCTATGTGTAACCTTACCATTCTGTCATTCTCTGACCTTATCCCTTTTCTGTTTCGTGAGGATTTTCTCGACTATGAATCTCCAGAGTGTTCCAATGTCCTAATTTGTCTCGTCTGTGACAGTGTTTTCTTCTCATATCAGTAGTAAGATAATGGTCTCGGTTCCATGTGAATCGGTCATTGAATAGTGTTTTACTCTTTTCTTTCTAATTTTGGGAAACCTTTCTAAGTCCGCTATATATAGAACCTCAGTCAGAATTGAATCTAACATATCACCACAAATGCTACTTTCTTTGATGGTGTGTAAGGTTACTCCCATCTGTGTTCGGAATTTTACAGCAAGTTTTCTACTTAATCATAAATCAATTTCCAGCTCACGAGGTGAAACTTTTTGTTTTCGAATTTCCAATAATTTGCATGTTATATCTGAATATGCCTCTTTAATGAGCTTGAAAACCTAAAAAAACAAAAGAAGTCTAGCCGTGATGCTAATTCCTGTTTATGCAGGTGATGAAAATTGCTGATGCAGGAGCTGACATAGTTCGAATTACAGTACAAGGGAAGAAAGAAGCTGATGCATGTTTTGAAATTAAAAATACTCTGGTGCAAAAGAAGTAGGTCTCATTTTCATCAGCATATCTCTATATTTGATGGACTTCATGATATGAGCATATTTTATTTCATCAACGTTCTGCACATGCAGTTACAACATCCCTCTGGTGGCTGACATTCATTTTGCTCCTTCTGTTGCACTTCGAGTGGCAGAGTGCTTTGACAAAATACGTGTCAATCCTGGAAACTTTGGTATTTCATTCTCTGTCTACGTGATGGTCTTTTGGAAGAGCCAGGAGAAAAGCTCTGATCTAATCAGTTAATTTCTTTCAGCTGACAGGCGAGCCCAGTTTGAGCAATTAGAGTACACAGAAGATGACTATCAGAAAGAACTCGAGCATATTGAGGAGGTCAGACTATCCTGCACTTATATGAATACTGTATTTTTTTCTACTTCAAAAACATGTAATGATAATTTTTTGATAATGATAATGAACATGTAAAGATATGAATCATATTGATTTAATCATAAGGTCCTCGTTGTTTACTGCTGTGCAAAAGATAATATGCGGCAAAAGTTGCAGTCAGTATGCTAGCACAGACAATACCAAACAAGAATAGGTTATCAAGCTGGCGTTAGGTCTTTAATCATCGTTTATTGGATACTCTGACTTCCTGTTATTCTCGTTCAGGAAGAAATTTCCCCTTTTATCATGAAGCATATTCCTGGACACAATTTGGTCCACCATGATGACGTCTAGCAGTCTACCTCGTTGCAAGAGTCTAATCCATTTTCTACTTGAAATGCTTCAGGTTTTTACACCATTGGTGGAAAAATGTAAGAAGTATGGACGTGCAATGCGCATTGGGACAAACCATGGGAGCCTTTCAGATCGCATTATGAGCTATTATGGGGACTCGCCTAGGGGAATGGTGAGCAGCAACTGAATTACTTACCTAGAATATTCTGTTCTAGTCATTGTTGCCGTATTTGATAATTTGTATCATCTAATGTGTTACAGGTAGAATCAGCATTTGAGTTTGCAAGAATTTGTAGAAAGTTGGACTTTCACAATTTCGTCTTCTCAATGAAAGCTAGCAATCCAGTAGTTATGGTTCAGGCGTATCGCCTTCTTGTAGCTGAGATGTATGTTCAGGGATGGGACTATCCTTTACACTTGGGAGTTACTGAAGCTGGTGAAGGTGAGGATGGAAGGATGAAGTCTGCAATCGGTATTGGCACACTTCTTCAGGTATACTATTTTTATCCTGTATGAATAACAGTTAAAGACCGAGCATCTTTTAAAAATAATGTCTTTATTCATTTTGACGGTCCCAGCTTCATTTAGACAAGCAATAGGGTATTTCTCCGGCTTGCCGAGGACATGATCCTAGATAGGAAGGTTTGGAGATCAAGGATTAGGGTAGAAGGCTAGTAAGTAGCCGAATGTTGTCGCACTGTATGTGCAAAAGATAGGGTGATGTTTAGTAGTCATGTAGTCTCTTATTCTTGTTGTCTCATTTGCTTTGTATCTTTCTATTTTATTGTCATATTATTCTTGCAATTCTGCTTCGGGAACATGTCTTTTGAGCTGAGGATCTATTGGTAACAGCCTCTCTAGTCTACCTCACAGACCCCACTTGTGGGATTACACTGGGTATGTTGTTGTTATTGTAGTAAGCAATATACTGTCAAAATGGGTGGGGTGGGGTGGGGGGACAAGAATGTATTTGTTAAATTGTGCTAAACAGAAGATGTGATTAATCTAAATGCTGTATTCTGTTCCATTCAAATGGCTTCATCAAGCGACAGAAAATACATAATCTTGATTTATCAAATTTATCCAGGATGGTTTGGGTGATACAATACGGGTTTCCCTAACTGAAGCTCCAGAAGAGGAGATAGATCCCTGTCGACGATTGGCAAACCTTGGAAAAAGAGCAGCTGCGCTTCAGCTAGGAGTGGTAATCTTTTCATCACATTGCTTATGAGTGTGCTTTAGTACTTTAAGTTTGACAAAGTAGTAAGATTTTTACTTCCTTTATCAGGCCCCCTTTGAAGAAAAGCACAGACGTTATTTTGACTTTCAACGTAGGTCAGGGGAATTGCCAGCTCAAAAGGAGGTCGGTTTTAAAACCTGAGCAGATATGGTATATGAGACTTCATTTTTTGAAGCAAACAAATGTTTGATTTTTCTAACAGGGTGATGAAGTAGACTACAGAGGCGTGTTGCATCGAGATGGTTCTGTTCTCATGTCTGTCTCTTTGAATCAATTAAAGGTCTTATCCGATACTTCTCTAATAATAGTTTGTAATATATGATTCTACTAATCAATTTCTATACATGCTAATTTTCTAGCTCCAATTGTTTTCTTCATTTTATCTTCTTTGAAATGTCACATTTTTTTTGGTTTTGCAGACCCCTGAACTTTTGTACAGATCATTAGCAGCAAAGCTTGTCGTTGGCATGCCATTTAAGGTCTATTCTACGACTTTCATTGCACTGTGTACTTAACCGATTCTTCTCCTCTTGTTGTGCACTGTCTTTGTGCTAACTTATAATCAGTTTCAATTCAGGATTTGGCAACTGTGGACTCAATCCTGTTGAGGGAACTTCCACCACTAGATGATATAGATTCTGTAAGGACCCTTTTCTTTTCTATGTAGTAATTTAAGTATTCACGTTATTTTCGTTGATGATCCGACTAATGTGTGTTAAAGTTTAGCATTTCTAGTGCACATTATTTTGATATATCCATTTTGTTTACTGTGAGAGTGACTTGATTGTCAAATTTTTTTGTTGCACATGAACAGCGTCTAGCTCTCAAGAGGTTGGTCGACATAAGCATGGGAGTCATTGCTCCTCTCTCAGAGCAATTGACAAAGCCATTACCCAATGCCATGGTCTTGGTTACTCTGAAGGAGTTGTCTGGTGGTGCTCACAAGCTTCTTCCCGAAGGTGTGATAATTGTATTTTGTTCTGTAAGTTCTTTGAATTGATTATCTTCCAAAGGTTTTACTAATCAGGCTAGATGTGGAAACCTACTTGTAGGTACACGATTGGTTGTGTCCGTGCGTGGCGATGAATCACAAGACGAGTTGGAAATCCTGAAGAGCTCTGATGTTACTATGATTCTTCATAATCTGCCATATACAGAGGAAAAAATTGGCAGGGTTCAGGCCGCCAGGAGGTATGTTGCTTCATGATTAAAAATATTCACATTCTCTTACAGTAAATCAGTTGGCATAACCAAATATTATACGTTCCATTTGTATAAACTTTCTCAAAGGCAGACATTACGACAGAAAACTACTTAGCTGCTGCTTTTTCCCCATTCTCTACTTCTTTTGACACTGTTAACTTGAGCATATCTGCTTTTGCAGGCTTTTTGAGTATCTTTCTGAGAATTCCTTGAACTTTCCAGTGATTCATCACATACAATTTCCCAGCAACACCCACAGGTATGGCAAGAAAGACGTGAATGACCTACAATCAGACGTGTGGAGTTTTTTTTGTAATTTAGCTTACGACAATTTCAACATGACAGGGATGACTTAGTGATTGGTGCCGGGACAAATGCCGGAGCCCTCTTGGTAGATGGGCTCGGTGATGGTCTTCTCTTGGAAGCTCCAGTCAAGGATTTTGATTTCCTCAGAAATACATCTTTCAATTTGCTTCAAGGTTGCAGAATGCGGAACACAAAAACGGTAATGCTAAGCGACTGGACACAGCAAGAATATGAATCAATCTATAGTAACAGTACTCATTTCCGTTTCTGTCTATCCCTTCCAGGAATATGTATCATGCCCATCCTGTGGCAGAACTTTATTTGATCTTCAAGAGATAAGCGCTCAAATAAGAGAGAAGACGTCACACTTGCCTGGTGTTTCAGTAATTACGCGACCCTAATGCTTACTGTTATTGAATAGCTTAATTTTTTTGAGTATATATTCTGACGGTAAATAAAAATGACTCGTGTTATGTTTCTTTTTCCTTCTCAGATTGCCATCATGGGTTGCATTGTGAATGGACCTGGGGAGATGGCTGATGCTGACTTTGGATATGTTGGTGGTGCTCCTGGGAAGATTGACCTTTACGTCGGCAAGGTACCAAGTTTTATTTCCCTTATCTCAGTACTGAGCAAGATGGATTTGGCTTGCATTATTCACTACATAGTTTTTTATAGAAAAATATCGTTGAAAGTATAATCATTGGAGTCGATCATCCTCTTTAGCCTTCATATAGATCCGAAAGAGAATAAAAAACTTTTAGATGCATGTATGATATATCTCCCTGCGGCAATGGTTGTTATTATCTCTCATTTGACTAAAAAGAATACCTAAATATCATAGCTAGTAATACTTCAAGCATACACAATTCACCCAAACATAGCTAAAGAAAATGAAATATTTTGATGTGCTTTTTTGAAGGAATACTGATTAGTTGTACTCAGATTGCTTGTGATTGAGGGAGTAGTAGTTGCTGCTAGTTTTCAAATTTCGTACTTTTGTCTACTACGCCTCAATCCCAAACAAGTTGGGAGTCATTTATATGAATTCTCATTGTCCATGTTTTTCCCATTTAAGCTCAATTCATGTCACTAATATGTTTCGATTACTGGTGAAATAAATTTCTACCAGACGGTGGTAAAACGCGCTATTGAAATGGAGCATGCAACGGATGCATTGATCCAGCTAATTAAAGATAACGGCCGCTGGGTTGATCCTCCAACCGAGGAGTAAGACTAAATCGCCGAGTTCAGGAGATGGAAATGATGCAGACTATATCAACTGGATAATAATGCAACTAGCATAGCAACTCCAGAGAGCTGCTATTTCCAAGAAGCAGAGATATTAGCTTTTTTATATGTTATAGAATTTTATGTGTCATGCAAAATGCAGAACATGGTTAATTCATGTATCAATGAATACAAGCTCCTAGTCCCCTTTTTGGGAATCTAATGAAATAGGTTATGGCAGTTCAATCTATGATTTATCATTCATGGACGTTGATAAGATCCATCCATTTAGCAGATAAAAGAGAAGGGTGATGTTCAAACAGCGGTAATCCTTCGTCATTTCCAATTTCTTAGCCGATAGGCGAACCATTGAGAAAGGAAAGGCTTACGGTTGATACCTAGGCTTGTAGAGACGATGAATGTTGCGATGAAGGTCGAAACGTCAGAGGAATGTGGCTGCATGCATGAGAATCGAAATAATCGAATCACAAATTTATGATTAAAGTTTAAACAGATGTAGCAAACTACAAAATAATAGGATTGCGTACTCAATTTTTATTCAATGATTAAAGAATCAAACAAATATAATGAAATTCTCGAATGCTACATAGATTTGTATATAATATATAATGTGAGATATATGTGGAAAGATTTGCATATATATGAAGAATGCAACTCAAAGAAAATCTCTCTGGACAGCGTACCCGAACTGTGCTCGTCGGATATTCTGCCGGCGCTTCTTGTAAACCAATGCTCCGAGACCTACAACACACACTGCCGCGACTACTCCAAATGCTACTCCTGCCTTCTTTCCTCCGTTCATTCCACCGTCCGACGATGACGATTCATCCACCTCCGCCGTAGTACTCTCGTGGCTTATATCACTCGCCACTACATCACTCGGAGTTGGAGAAGGAGATGGAGATGGAGGCTCTGCTACGGGAGCCGAGGCAGGAGTCGGAGTAGTATTATCTCCGCTTACAGGTGACGGCGCCGGAGCAGAATTAGTAGAGTGATCTGGCGGTGGAGACGCCGGAGGAGAACTCACATTGGCCAAAGGTGACGGCGACGGTGATGGTAACGGAGTTTTAGGAGCTGTAGCGATAGGCGGTAGAGAACCTAGATCTCCACCTGATACCGGCGCCGGACTTGGAGAATTTTCCGGCGAATATGCACAAATACATTGTTGTATAGACAAAATCGCAAGGAAAAACGTGAAACAGAGCATACGAAGCATTGGCGGCGACATTGCCAATAAAACCGTACGTACTTTTTTCCTCCTCCTTTTTTCAGAATTCAAAAGATCTGCAATATGAAAAAAAGTAAACAAACCACGATTAACGATGCATTAACAAAATGCAGATCTGGAGATAAATAGAGTAGTAGTAGTTAGTGTGAAATTGACGTTGTAAGGTTCACGAACTGCGAAGGAGTAAAATGAAGTTAAAGGCGCAGTTGACAAAAGCATGTTACTTACTAATTACTTGATTTCGTGGACTCTGGCTGCGTAGAGAGAGAAAAAAGCGACTGAGAATGAGAGAGTAGCTGTGGAGAAGCGTGAAGTGAACGTGAATGAGATTGACGAAGACGGCGGATCCGGAACTGAATACACTAGATTAAGGGGAAAGGTCCTGGACTTTGTTGATTGCGTGAACAAGAGAGAAAGCGGAGGTGACCTTCCTTGGTTTGTTTGTTTGTTGAGAAAGCGGTTGTGCTCAATTACTTGACAATTGAGAAAATAAAAATGGGTAATTTTTGTACGTCGTGCGATATCATATTACGGTATGAAATCGTGGATATACAAATACTTATCAATAATCTAGTACGTATCACGTTTGGCCATTCAGTGTTAGTTAGTAAATATTTGTTTTGGAGTTGGTGTTAGATTAATTCAAATTCACGGTGGAAGTCCTACTTTAAGTGTAAAAACTTGTCCAATTATTTATCGCGTAAAATCATTTCACTTTAACTATTCAATAATCTATTTAAAAGCTACTCTCATCGAAAAGAATGTATATTTGGTTATAAAAAAAGTATTGCACCTTACACTTGAGTGGCAATGCCACATACACCCATTTGAAGGTCTAATTTCACACCCAAAAATATGAGACATGTCTACTCTACTAACACAAAGAAAATACCTAAAACATTCCATAGAACGTACTTATCTACTACCTACTACAGCAAGTAAGTAATGATATAAAAATTCTTTATACTGAAGATACATATAACTTATCATTCATATAGGACATTAAACTTTAAACTCAAAACAAAAAAAAAAATAACAAAACAAGTTCCGTGGCCATCTTTCTAGCCCACTCTACCTAGTCCTACTACACAACAAGCTAGGAGAATAACAGAGAAAAAAAAGTAACAGAGCTATGAGTTTTCATAGTTCATCTTTTTCATTGCTAGACTCTACGTTGGCACCTTCTTTGGCTTCTGGACTCTCTGATGTAGTTGTCGATGAAGCAGGTTTTGGAAGCTTGAAAGGAATAGTTGCGTGTTTCTTGATAAACTTGTACAATGCTACCACAGTTCGGTCAGCATCAACTGGGATCTGTAGGATCATACAAAAGGCATTACCACTTGATATTTCTTGTATTTTACATGGAGACGTAAAACAAACAAAATAATCAATCACTTACTGGATCCACGGTCTTGTTCCCTGCTGGGAAGAAGAGGAGTGTGGGAAATCCTTCAGCCTGCAAAAGGAGCAGAAATGACCTTCCATTCAACAATTGCATCCAAATTTACTAAAACTAATAAAAAAAGCTAGCTCATGAGGTGGGGATCATTCAAAACCACATAAGGAGAGCAAGTCACTCATCCCACCACCGAACTATGACACTCTTGTGTTCTGATTAAAGACAGAAAGATATCAAATTACCTTTCCCTGAGGGTGCTCGTTCGTGGTACCATCCATTTTGGCTATAACAAGAGACTCAATGCCACGTAAGTGCTTTGCAAGCTTGTTATACGTTGGTTCTAGAGATTGGCAATGCCCACACCATGGTGCGTATATCTAAAACAAATGTAACAGTAGTTACTACAAAAAGAACCCTGAGTAATGAAAATCAATCAATCAAGAGAATTCATTGTGAAGCCTTTAGTAGTAGCTTGGGTACCTCCAGAAGCACATCTTTTGACTCGTCCAGAACAATGTCATCAAAATTGTTCCCCACTACTATCTTCACGTCTCCCTCATTCTGTAATAATCAACGCATTAGAAAACAGAGAGCTGAATCAGTACAACTACATGAAAAACGATAGGCCAGGAAGGGAAATCACAACTTACATCCTCAGGAATAGGGTCTGATTTATGAAAAGCTTTGAGCTTGTCAACCAGAAAATCCTCTCCAAATGCCTGACAGATAAAAAAGACGTGAAAATTCAATTTAGAGCTTCCTGACTGGAACACTTAATAAAAACGTATCCAATAAACACACGGAGGCATTTCCACCTTAAGCTTCTCAACGGTGATCTCTCCATCAAATATGTATTTCCTGGGATTCTCATTTCCTGTATATCCGATAACCTACAGGAAATAAACAAACAAGACAAATTAAATATTCAGTAACCTTGTTCACAAAAGGTCATATCAAGCCCATTATGATATGTTGATTGTTACCTTTGGAGAATCTCCAGTGGCTCCAAAATAATCTGATACAGGTTTTCCCACTTCTACATCATCCATGTTGACAAAAACAAAGATAAGCTGCATAGAAAACAGTATGCAAAAAGTCAAGATTAATTGCTTGTTGCTACTGTGTTTTTGGTGTAATCAGTTATACTCCAATGACACCATCTCCCTAATTGATGTACTAGACTCAATTTAGGATCAGACAGCTGGATTTGATGATCTTATTGTAAATATGGTTCAGTACTGCCTATGTACTGTTGTAGTAATATACAAAGTTACTTGTTTCAAAAAAAAAAAAACAAGCTACATTTATCCAGGAAAAGAATACATGGTTCTCGTCATTTGAGTGTATCTTCACTATCCATTTTTACGAAAGACAGACAGGCTGCATTATCCAGGAAAATAACACAATCTTTTAATTTATAGCATGATCTTTTCCTTCTGGCAAAATTATTTTCCTGCTTTTTCATTTTAATTACTCATTTGGAGAAGCTATGTGAAAAAACGAAACAAGTCATCCAGTAAACTAATCTAGAGTACATAGTATTCCAACCTTAAGTTAATTTTTCCAATCGATGTGGAAGTACAAGCATTAGATTTACATTTTTCTTATCGTATGCGCATTATAACCACCATGCACACTCACCTCATTTCACTCCTCCAACCAACATAAAGAGCTATCAACTTCAGACATGTGTACAAAAGGGTAAATATGTATGTAGCTGATGCGTACTTTCATTGAAGTTGGATTGTTGATGTCTAAAGCCAATTATAGGGATTCATGAAGGACATTCAGATGGAAATTCATTGGCAACACAGAGAGGGAACCTTCTTTTTAGTGAAGATGTTCTAAAATCTAAATCTTATACTTTGTTTTAATGTAAGATAAAAAAAAGTTCTATGTATATCTCTCATGGGCATAAGTCTTTGGTGTATATCGATTGCACCTCTATTGATTTTCTTAATGTCTACTCTAAGGGCAAGAGGCATGATATATGGGTAAGAAGCATCCTTTTTCAGACAAGAAGTTATTATAAGTGATGATTCCACACAATATAGCAGTCAATGAAACCAAAAACCGCATTAATATTCTGAAAGATTAAAGCAAAGCTTAATTACCTTTCCCTTGAAAAGTTTTGCAGCTTCTTGAAATGTTGGGAATACTTTATCTGTATCATTTGTTCTGGCAAAGAGTAAAACCTGAGTAGAAAGCATTAACCATAAACACTTCTATTCAAAAAGTCAGATTTATTATGCAATATCATATCTGTATTACCTGCTTCTTTATTGGACTCGAGAAAATTGAAGCTCCACTTTCTCTAGTAAAAACTGTCACTAGAGGAAGCTTGTTGGCAGATACAAACTTAACTATTGCAGACTTGGTGAATTGACCATCTGGAGGCAAAATCAAAGGAAAAGATAATGAGGCATGTCCTCTCCGTCTTAATTTTATTTCTTCTCTTGAACTTCAAAAGATTATAAAGCAATTTAGCAGCTACCCTGGGGTACTAAAGATTACCGATTAAACAGCCTAGATGAATAGTAACCCTAAAATTCATATCTAACCCATTTAAGACCAAAATCAATGGAATTACAAAATGATCTTTGGTGGTTAAAAGCTATGTTGCTTGGACTCTCCAAAAGTGTTGTCACACCATGTCAGATCCTCAAAAAATGCACTACATTTGGAAGATCTGACACGCACCTAGAGGGTTTTTTGAAGAGTCCGACCAACATAGGTTAATGCCCCAAAACTCTAGTAGATATAAACATAAATGTTGATATTGACAAAACACTGAATTCCTTTTGATTGAGGAAAAAAACTTTGCATACAATACGATTTTATGAACATGAATTGTAGGTATCCAATCTCAATATAATGTAAGAAATTTCATAACCTTCAATGAATTTATTTCGTTACCCTCAATGAATTTTAAGCTTTCAATTTGTATCATGTGAAATATATGCAATACACTTAATGAAGAATGAAAACCAGATGAATTTAAAATGCTTGCTCCGATCAATTTGTCGGTGTGCCCTTAACTAAATAAACAAACACAAACAAATTGTCTATGAACATTAGGGAAGAAATCAATCAAGCGGGAGTTCTCTTTTGTCAGACAAAGTTATCTAGAAGAAAATATACAATTCAGAATTAAATAAAGAAAATAAGAGGAACAGCTTACCATAATGCACCACTTTCTCCTCTTCCTTTTTAAGCAAGACTAAAGCTGGGCGTTTAGCAGTGTCTTCAATATTGAATAGCTTAGCCACGTTAGGATTTGTCGTCTGGTAAAAGTTAAGATCATCCTCAAGTTTTGAAGCAGCAGCAAGTTGCTCAGTTTCAGGACCCTATAATTGTTTGGACACTCGCAACATGAGAAAAATGTAGAATTTTTATGAAAATGCAATGTATGAGTCGTATGAAAACTATTTCCCACACTCGAAATGAAGGATAAAAATTATAGCAGAGCACATATATAACAGTAGAAAGAGATAAACGTGAGGTTCCAAGTTAAAATCAATACAAAATAACTAAAGAAATAAGTTGAGTTGTAAGAAAACCATTCGAAAGAAAAAAGGAGACAGTGATTTCCCAATGAAAGAGGCTGATAGCATAGGTAACGGATTAGCTATTCATTAAATTACTACAACAATGTCCAAAACAAAAAAATTGTGAGCAGTAGAAAGTTCACTTTATATCATTCACCGACCAACTAAGAAAAAGATTCAAAAGAGAAAGTTATGCTAATGGATAACAGCCAGTACAAGTAACTAATAAGAACAGATATTCATTAGCATGCTAGAGTAGGCAGTACATACCACCAAGGACTCAAGGAACCCTAACACGACTTTGTCTCCAGAGGTTAGTACACGCTCTGCATCCTCCGTTGTTGTTATATTGTAAATGCCAGGCCCAATCTTCTTTTTGATCCAAGTCACAATTGCATCTCTAAAGTTGAGATTTATTAACTTCAGATCAACATGCAAGTGTATTTGATAATCCACAAGCCAAAAAAAAAAAGGGAAGGGGAAAGGGGAATACACCTGCTTCAAACAGCCATGTTCAATAATTCCAAAAACCATTAAAGGAAGCATGACAAACAGACAAAGTCCTCAATGTTGGCCCTTCTGCGGCTCGTTAAATTAAATAGAGTAAGTTATGAGAAGAGTAACAAGGAAGCAGGAAAATATCCACCATTATGATTTTGTAACATTTTCTCCATTTGACATAATTAAACTAAAGATCCCATTTTTTGCGAGCTGGCTACTGCTCCTTTTCACCCTCGCGAAAACAAATGTTACCATGATTTGCAACATTTTGACTTAATGAAACTAAAGATCCCATATTTGCAAGCTGACTACACTTTTCACCCTTATACGAAACAAACGTCACAAGAAACCATAACACAACTTAGACGTAAATTCAATTAAAAGCTAACACAATTTATCACTCCCTACATCAAGGCAAGAAACATACTAGTAGATCAGAAGCTCATAATTAGCTATAAGCCTCCATGTAAATAAAATGCACATTTTAAAACTAGCTAAAAGTCCCATTTTTGCAGGCTAGCTGCTGCTTATTTTTGCCCTTAAGAAAACAAAAGTAACCATGATCTGCAACACTTTCTCCATTTGACATAATGAAACTAAAGATTCCATTTTTGCAAGCTGGCTACTCTTTTCACCCTCACACAGAAACAAACGTCACACGACATGAAGGAACCTCCACGTCAGTACGACAGTGCCACCATAACACATCTTATATACAAATTCAATTAGAAACTTACACAATTTATCACTCACTACATAAGGCAAGAATCATACTAGTAGAATCAAGAAACTTAAAATTAGCTAAAATCCTAAAGCTTTTCAATGGCTTACCCTCTAAAATTTCCGAGGTACCAAATTTTGAGGTTATTGTCTCTAAATTACTACCAAGCTTTCATTAAACACAAGTAACTACAACAAACTAAAAAAGTGAAATCCTGTTAAAAGCGCCGCCCCCAGAAATGAACCCTACAATGGATGAATCCAGAATAATCGAGCTCCAAAAAAAAGAAAAAAACATAAAGGAAGAAGACTCACTTGGTTCTTTGGCCACTGTAAGTTTTGTGCTCACCATCAATAAAAAAATAAATAGTAGGAAATCCTTGAACCTCATAATTCTCCGCCAGCTCATTCTCCACCGTAGCATCAACTTTAACCAACGGCACATTCTCTGCCTTCAGCTCCGTCGCTGCAGCAGCGTACTCCGGTGCAAGTTCCTTACAGTGACCACACCACGGCGCATAAAACTCCACCATCACATACTTATTATCCTCCACAAAGTCACTGAAATTCCTATCCGTCAAAACGACAACGTCTTTATCGTCGAATTTAGCTACTTCCTCTTCTTTCTCATCATCAAACGCCGACGGAACCTCAAAATCGTCGTAATTCTCAAAGTCCCCGTCTTCATCGAAATCATCGTCGTCAGAGAAGGTGTCGGTTGGGAAAGTATGTTCCGGCGCGTCGTCGTTTACGTCGTCGGTTTCGAGGAAGCTGAGGTCTTCGTCGTCGTCATCAGCGCCGGCGACGGCGAGGGATGGGGTGAGTAAGACGGAGAAGAGGAGAAGAGAAACTAGAGAAAGGAGGAGGATGACTCGACTCGTCATTTTGTGAGTCAGTGACGAGTTGACTGAGATCGATGAGATTTCTATAGTGAGAGATCCGACAGAGACTTGAGCTTTTAGACACTGTGCACACTTCCCGGCGTCTCTTCAACGTTTTTGAATTTTACAATTTCACCCCCTACTTTTTGCTTCAAGTTACATTAGCTACACCTCAAGTTCGAATATGAGATTTTTAATTTAGAAAATAATATAAAATATTATCATGTCGAAGATTGAAAATTATAATACTAGTCTAATAAATAAAATGATGATTTTATCAGAACAAATTTAATGCTTTAAAAGAAACTATAAATATTCATAAGGATACTTTAGAAACTAAGTAATAATTCTTATTGTATATAATAATTTTTAAATATAAGGTACAATTTAAATAACAACGACTAAATATATTGTTCAATGAATACTTTTTGAGTCATTTACACTTTTTCTCTTAGTTTGTGTTTGTATTTAATTTATTTTTTTTTGTAACAATCGTAAAAGATTAGCGTAACCATCAAAGAACAATTACAGATAAAGAGAATCTAAGTCGAAAACAGAAATAAGATATCCAATAAAACAAGAAACTAATTACATTTCTAAATCCTAAATAAAACTCTTGCAATTCTGTGCTTTTCTTTGTTTTACTAAGTAAACATATCATCTCCCTTGTCTCCTTCTTTATATGTGTGACAATCTATGTAGTATATACATACATATCTTTAAATTTCTTCTAGTTTCTAGCAAAGCCAAGTATGATAAAGCGCAGTTACATAACATGATGATATGACCTCCTTCTGAAACTTCATCCAGTGATTCTTCTTTCCAAGACTTTTATTTAAGGATAACTTATTGAAATCTCATTAGTGTATAAGCTAATTACTTAGATGCACAGTATGTTGTAATATTATGAATCTTATCAGACTTTGATGCGTTCAGATACATGTATCTCGAGATAGATAGACTCAAAATTATGTGTAATTTGTTCTAGATACATTATCCAACTGAATTCACATGTATCTAGGATACATAGACAAATATCGCGTCATCGACTCCCTCGTATCTCGCTCGCGTATCTGGGATGCATCACACCAGATACATGTATTTCACGTATCTAGTGTTATTGAAACAACATCATTGATTGTCATATTTAATTTGTAAATCTTCTCATTTTCTTGATGTTATAGAATTTTAAATTTAAATAAATTAAAAAAAAAAGGCTAGCCAGCCCAAGCCTGCGACCCTCCTAAGGTTGGGTTGGGTTGAGCATTTTCAGGCCCTTCCAAATGAAGAGACGACTCACCTTAGCCCATCAAATTTCTTGGCCCACAAGGCTTAGACCGGTGGGGTTGGACTGACCCTTTTTGACAACTCTAATGGTATCCCACAAATTATATGTCGACATTAATTTTATTTCTAAAGAACTTATGTTCAATTAAGCATAAGTTCGATTGTTAAATAACAAAATTAAAATCATCCCGAACTTAGAATTTTGTGATTCTTTTATGTAGAGTCTATTTGAATTGACTTCTTTTAAGTATTTTAAAATCAAAATAACTTTTTAAATACTTTTATATTATTTTTTGAATAAAATAAAAAAAAGTCTTTTCAAACAGACTCTAACTTGTTGCCCGACCAAATGATTTTAGAGCCCACTTTATGTATTTGACTTCAGGTCCATTTAGCCCATATTTCTGTTACGGGTCATATTGTTCTCGAAAGAAATTCGATTGAGCCGTCTCGAAATTTCAAGACTTTGGTCTGTGCGAGAAAATTCAATCGCAAGGATGATCAGCATCCTTACTCAGGTAAGTTATAGATTAGTGATCATCATCTTTTATCCTTTGCATTTTTGATTGTTCAGCATTGATTTTGAATGAAACATTGTTTGATTCTTCAATGCGCATGTATGGAAAAATGAACTTGTGGAATTTTGATTATGCAAAACGCAGGAGCGTCTTCTTGGTGCTGCTTTAGGTACCGTAATGGCAAGCGTAGTGGTGTTTGAACAACGGAAAAGCATACATAAGAGTATCTCTGAGAATCAATCTAGATTTTCCCCTCAATCTCAGGTAGGTTTTAATCTCTTTCTCCCGAGGTGTTTTTTTTTGTGATTTTTAGCTTCCAGGAGTGATGTTGTATGCTTCCGGTTCGTGTAAATTATACGCTTGAGTGTGCATCTAATTAACAAAGAATAAATCAAGCTTGTCTGTTAAATAGCTATTTAAACACATTTGTATATAATGATCAAATTGTATATGTATCCATAGCAGTAATAAGCATGCAACATAACCTGTCTAATCTCATAAGTGGAGTGTGGAGAGGATGGTCTGTACGCAGGCTTATCCCTACGTGAAGGTAGAGAGGTTCACTTGGGTAAAACATATCAAAATCAAGTATGGAAAGAAAAGACGGTAGCAACATTAAATTATACTTTAACCGAAGCAAAAGAAACAATAGTATTAATAAAATTGAAGACCAAAGTAAGAGAGTTGTAGCAACAATACAGATAAGGGGTACTAGACAATGCTATAGACATTTGCGTGGCTATATTTCATCTCATTACGGGGAAAATGGGAAGTTCGAAAAACTACTAACTGTTTATCCTCTATATAGGTTAGAAAATGGTAAGAAACTTTAGGAGCTGCTATTCTAGTTTGATACTATTGTTCTCTAAGAAGTTGAATTTGTTATCTAATCATCAGCTAAAGGTGTATGTTTGTGCAAGCATTTTATAGTTTGTAGATATACTTGTAGTATGATATTTAAGTATAAGATGCACATAGATTAGTCATTAAAACGTGATAGCTGACTCGATGTGGCAACTCCTTCATCTTAGATTTATCGTGTGACGAAATTCAATTATGTATATGTGATACAATTTGGTTGCAATAAATACCAGTTGTAGTTGTTGTTTTTATCGTTAAAAATGTATTGTATTCAAAGTCCATCACCAGAAGGTGTTGTGGGGAATTTACAACGGGTAGCTCCACTATATATTGTGTAATGAGCTCAAAAAATCTATCATGGCCTCTATTTTATTTGCAATTGCCATGTTACACCAAGAAAACAGTTGGGATAAGGATCTGTACTTAGAACTAATTACATATTCTGATTTGCTTTCAAAATCCTTGCATTCCTTTCCTTCCAGATGATCCACCATACTGCCGAAGGGAGAGTATTCCAGGTTTTCATCGTTGTCTTACCCAAACCTTTTGAGTACCAGCATTGGAGCTGTTCTCTTGATGTCCTTGTCATTGTCCAATTGCTTCTAAGCTTAAACCACGAGTATATGACCTGTGCCTGTCAAACCATACTTGTTGCATCACAAACCATACTTAAGCTCTACCCCCTCCTTTACGGGATCCAAACCAATAGAATTTCAAACGAGTAAAACACAAAATTTATGGAATAATAAAAAATATCAAACATATACTGTATCAAAAAACAAAATCATACATTTATGAATTAGCATTGTAAAAAATAGGAAAAAGGGTCAAAAAAACCCATCAACTTTGGTTTATTGTTTGACTTTACCCTCGCCGTTAAAATGAAGTTAATTTTACCCCTCCCGTTACTAATTTCACCAAAAATACCCTTCATTAGACGGAATCCCCAAAATTGATCCAAATCACCCGAATTTAAAAAAAAAACCTATTCCCTATTTTTAACCCAATGACCCTACCCCTCTAGGATAACCCGGTTAACCCAATTAACCCAATGCCCTATTACCCATTCCCACAACAACCCTTATTCCCACAATTTGTTCCCAATTCGACAAGAAAATCGCCCAACAATTCAAAATCCATCTCCGATTTCCCGTTCCACGATGATTCTCACCTCTTGGCTAAATCGTCGCCGCTTCCGGCGCTACTTTTGTCTCTTTCTTTGCTCTCCTTTTCTTTTTCCTTTGTTTTGTGCTACTTGCCCTATCATTTGTGATGCTGAAATCTGCTACCATCTGTGCTATCGCCGCCACGGCGGATCGCCGTGGAAATTGGAGGAGAGATTCGATGGGCGGGGACGGTGTGAGGGAGCGGAAGGTAGTATAGATGGAAGTCAAGAGACAATGTTGTTTGCGGAGGTATCTGGATGATCAATTGCTTCTAGTAATTGAATCTGTGTACAATTGGGGAGATGAAGAAGATGAAGATGTGGAAGTTGCAGATAGTAGAAGCACCTTCTTCTGCAATGATAGAAGAAATCCAGAGGTCTTTGGTTTATCTCTTTTCCCCTGTGGTTTTTTTAAGAGATTATCTATTCAAAGAGAGAGAATGGGTAAATCAGAATGGGTAACAGGGCATTGGGTTAACCGGGTTATCCTAGAGGGGTCGGGTCATTGGGTTAAAAATAAGGAATAGGTTTTTTTTTTTTAAATTCGGGTAATTTGGGTCAATTTTGGGGATTCCGTCTAATGAGGGGTAAAATTAACTTCATTTTAACGGCGAGGGTAAAGTCGAACATTAAACCAAAGTTGAGGGGTATTTTTGACCCTTTTCCCTAAAAAATACTTTGCAATTACTATAGCTAGTTTTGACATCTGATAGTCAAATAATACAACAATGTTGATATGAATCCAACCCCTTAAAGTTAAGATCCAAAGAAGCGACCAATTCTTGTTGGAGTCACTCTGTGCATCATTGTTTGAAGCACACACTTCTGTGAAGTTCATAGTTTCATCCATGAAGCGATAGCTCCTCGCTTCTCACTTCAAGGCTCAAGCGATGAACTTCAACATATTAATCGGAGCCAACAATGGACAAATTGACAGTTATTGTTAGGTTCATATATAATGTTGATTTAACTAGAATAATTCACATTTTGATTAACTTCTTAATTGTATAGCGAGTCTGAATTCCGATAGCTAGTAGATAATGCACATAATACCACTCATCAACAAATAAAATGCTTCGAGTACTGTTATTTTGTAGAATGTGGGGCTTCCTAAACAGAAATATGTTGTATAAATATGAAGATGATGGGGTTGAGTAATGAAGGATATTATGTGCGTTTGAATTTACCGCTTTAAATATGGTGCATAAAAAGTAGTCCTAACATCAACTATAAATCCTCGAACGGGAACCCAGCAGGGAGTCTCCTGTTGAATAGCTGGTTGGTGAGTTGTTATAAGTAACATCACTTTGGTGATAAAGCAGTTAGATGGTGCTGTTAAAGAGTTGTTTAAGTGTGGGTTTGTATATCAGGAAACAATGACTGATCACCTTTTCTTCTTTTTTATGAAATTGGTAACTTTGTGTATTTCTATCTATGATTAAGATCATTCAGTACATTGGTCGTACATCACCTTTTCTTCTTTGGGTATTCCAGTTTCTTTCTGTGTCTCAATTCTTATTTGATACCTTTGTAGCCTGGAGAGTATAAAAGGCGTTTTTTGAATATGAACTTTGATGGAGGTATACTTGAGGCAAGATATATTTTTCTTGTTGCAGTTGGAAGAGGTTTATCTGGTTTTAGAGTCCAGATGTGTTAGCCCCTTGGCTGTTTTAGGCGAAGTAAAATTGTTAGAATTATATATAGCATGTGGTTTGACTTCAGTATACTGTGTGCTTTAGTCAAATTGAAAATGGAGCAAGAATTTGAACTCTGCTGGCTCAGAGTACTCAGTCAGTTCTAGCTAATGCTGAATGTAAAATGACAGAACGTTGCTTTAGTTTTCCAAGGTGACCCTCCAAGTTTTTGCGAATTAACATTTTCATTTATATTGCAAGTCCTACTACCTAAATTCCCTTGGTCAGGAGTCAATAGTGACTATTTCCTGGACATCTCTTACTTTATTCCCCTGGTGATTTGGACTACAACCTCCTGGTAAGGAAACTTATATTTCTCATGCACACATCCATCTTTGTTTATGCTAGAAACTATCAGTATGGTCCTACTTTTGGCTTATTTTGTTACTAAAAAGGGGAAGTGGCATACTCTTGCCACCGGCATACTGGAGCAACCTCACTTGTCTGCTACTGCTAGTGAATATTATCAGCTTAACATTTCATAATCTTAATGATCTTCAATGACAATTTGTTGACTATGGTAGACACCAATGGTTTTAATACTTCTTTCTGAAGGAGGAGAATAATGTTTATGAAGATGGTTGTGTTTTTGTGTGTGTGTGTGTGTATGTGATACACATGCTACCAGTCTATGGGCAATACATTTTAAGTTCATAGCAAGATTTATTTGTTTGTAACTAATCAAATCAACTTCTGTCTTTGCTGATCGAATTTTGAATCAATTTGAAAAAAATCAGACAACAGTGTACATTCCAAAAAAGGAGTCCAGCATAGAGTTTGCACACCTATGGAACAAAGCTGTGGATCAGGCGTTTGGGCCTCTCATCAAGGTCCTTGGATCACGCGGATGGTAAAAGTGTTGTGTGATTCCACAGCTTATCTGAGTACGTCTCTTTTATCGTGTAAGATTCTTACAAGACAGATGCAAGTGCATTCTCAATTCTAGAAGTTGCAGTTCTCGCAGACACTATATTATTACTCTATTATCTTCTTGTTGATGCTATTGATGTTTCGTTCCTAACTTTGCTCTGTGAGGATCACTTGACGGAAATTTTCATTTGTGCTGTAAACACTTAGGTGCTCCATAGTACCCTGCTTTTAACTCGATCTCTATTTATTTGGAATGTACATTGGCAAAGTAATGTTGGTTGAACTCGAATAAAAGACCAATCTCTATCAGTAGCTTACCCTAATTGGACTTGTCACCAGCTATTGTTGGACGATAACTATAAGCATCACGTTATCATGCCTCCTCGACTTCCCACCCTTGACAATGTTTTTTTCTCATAATCTAAATGTACGAGTTTGAAGTAAGTTTTGACTTACTTAAGGGTCAGGAATTTCCTAGTTTAAATCAAGAAGTTAGAACTTTTCCTTTTTTTTTCATTCATATTTCACCAAATCAGTATGTGCATTGTGTAAGGTCAATTGACTGTTTGTTATGGGAACCATTTTGTTGTTAACTTTTTTCCCTACATTCTTCTGTGCCCATAGTATGTGCAATAAATAATAGTGTGTGTATAATTTGCAATTTTCATTTTAAAAGTTCATGCAAAGGGTATACAATAAACTATAATGTTGCTTGTATAGAAGCATACCAACAATAACATAATTTCCGGTGTATCCCACAAATGGGGTCTACGGAAGTATGTAGTCTTATCCCTGCCCTATCCCTGCCCTGTGAAAGTAGAGAGGTTGTTTTTGGACAAATACATACTTTGGTTTGTTTGGATGATAGTAATGACTAAATAATTGTACCATTATATCTCTAACTATTGATACAAACAATAGTTACATCTCACATTCCCAAACCATGCAACTATAGGAAAGGTAACAAACCCAAAAAAAGAAGGTAAAAATGAGATGAAACGACAGGGGATGGATAAGAGTAGAAGCCTGTTGTGATCTATGTAGCTCGGATTCTTTGAAAATGTAGATAGGTGCATGCCGGATTCTCCAAAAATAATGCATTTTGGAGAGGTCCGACATGATGCAACAACATTTTTGAAGAGTCAGACATTGAGCTGGACAGGAGCACCTTTGTCTGCATTGCGTTTTCGCGCAATTGCCACATAGTAAACGCCGAATGCTAACACAATAGCAAACCCGAACCCAAGAGCGATCCCAACCATCCCACCAGCTCCCATTCGTTTATCGCCTTCCTCATCGCCTGGCGGTAAACTTTCATGTGCCAAATTAGACTGCACACTTGATGCTGTAGGAAATCTTGAACAACCTGATGCATTATTATTATCATCACATAAACTTTCACTAGTAGTAGTGTTTTGTTTTTGAGTCTCTGGGTGGAAAAATGAGTATGCTTCTGGTGAAACTGCAACAGGGCTTTCATAAGCAAGGCCATGAGGAGACCTTTCTTGAGCTTTAACAATAAAGGGTAGGCAAAAGACAACAACAAAAAATAGACAAGAAGCCATATTTGATCGGTCCTTTTTTTCCGTTAAGGTGGAGAACTGAACCAAGAATTCGGTATGTTTGCACTTAGAATGGGATTATATAAGGTGATGGAGCAATGTTAGGGTCTGATCGATCTATTTTTGTCGTTAAGGTGGAGAACTGAACTGAGAATTTTGGTTTGACTAAGGGAATGCTTGCACTTGTTATGGGATTTTATAAGGTAATAGAGCACAATAGAATCTAATCGATCCTATTTTTTGTCGTTAAGATGGGGAACTGAATCAAGAATTTTGGTTTGGATGAGGGAATGTTTGCACTTAGAATGGGATTTTATAAGAAGAAGAAAATGAGGGAAGTGGAGGTTGCTTAGAATTGAATGTATTGTGGAAAAGAGGGAACCAAATGATAGAAATACTATCAATGGCTATAATTCCATTAAAGTTGTTGTCATCACTCACTTCCATGGAATTTTTTAGTAGCAAATAAATGAATGTCATGCATGTTAATTAGTTCATATAGAGTTTTTTTTAAAATAAAATAAAATTATAAGTAGAATAAAGACGCTCCTCCAAAAAGTAAAGATTTTTTGCTTAAGCAACTGGTTACACAAATAATGAATTTTGTAGAAAAGTGATTTCTTTCTTGGTATTCCATTTTACTAGATAATTCACTACCATCAAAATAAAACAAAATAGGAATTAGCGATAGACAACTTTTATCTTTAAATAATAAAATTATGTCGATGATTCTATTTAATGATGGATTATTAAAAAAATTCTGCTAGTTAAAAGTTATTTAACATGAATTTCTCTGGTTCTTCTTCTTCTTTTTCCTTTTTTTTTTTTTGATGATTGGGTGATTCTTCTTATTGTTTAATAAGTGTAATTAGTGTTGTAATCCCTTCATTATGATTGGTTCTTGATTTGTCCAGATGGGATCGTATACTTTATAGGATGGATAAAAAGTTTTAAAAAATACATTATGATCTCTATATTTTGCTCCATGTATTTGAGAATTTTTTTTTTGTTTTTCATCCAGTGTCCATTACCCACATTGGAGTTCGACTAAATCAGGATTCGCGTAGGGAAGTTCCACTTTGGGTGGTAAAGCGCTTCCTAACAAAGGTGACTCCGTATTTAGGGGGACTCAAACTTGAGACCTTTGGTTAAGGATGAAGAAATACTTACCACTCCACTACAACCCTTGTTGATCCATGTATTTGAGAATTATGTTCCCTCTTAGTCACTCAAGTGCGGCAAAACTTAGTAGCTTTGACTCAAATTAACTTTGTATTTGTAATAAAATATCTCATTACAAATTATAAATTTTAAGATTCGATAACTTTAAATAATTAGAAATTAAAATTCATAAATTTTAAATTCTGAATCAGTGTGTATCTATATTTCCAACTAAGAACAAAATAAAGGAGTAGGAAAAAAGGAAATGAATGGTATAATGAAGAAGCTCATAAGTAATTAGGTTATTGATTGACATTTGGATTAATTGTGTAGCAATGTATGAATAAATAATGAAATATTATGGACAATGATTTTAAGGCCTTGTGATACTATAAAAATATTATATAATAGATTCAATTATACTTGATGACACAAGACACTTTTAATTTCATGATGTTAATTAGTGGTCCAAATTTTCTTGCATGAAAATGAAATTTAAAGCTAAGTTAGAATGTTTGCTTAGCTTAATAGACCAGCAAAGGCCATTAATTAGGCACTAAAAATTGATACTTGATGGGAGTCATGATGTGGCTAGTATTTTGCACACTCATGCATACAATTTTCATTTATTGCAAAGGGTGGAAAGAATGAGCATGCTAAAGTAGAAATCAATTCATCCCCCTCCCCCCCCCCAATTTACCAATTTATTTGTATTCGATATTTATGACAAATTGATAAATTTAATTTTAGCAATTGAAAAGTAAAGTGAGTTTTTTCAAAAACAACATCTCTAGTTCAGAGAGGTAGTAGTAAAGTCTGCGTACACTTTATCCTCTTCAGATCCTACTCTATAGGATTTCACTGAGATTGTTATTGTTATTGTAATTAGAAAATAAAGTAAGTATATCGCGTAGATATGATTAAGTGATAAACATATGTATGAAATTGACGTTTTGTATTCATTAATTTGATGTAAATATTAGGTGTGAGCAAATTTTATCGAGACCTCATTTTCTTCGACCTAAGCTCACCCCACCCCACCCCCAACCATACTCATATATATAATAAAATAGGTATTATTATAATCATGCCTCTCACTATGCTGTCTGCCAAGTGATATTAATTTGCCTTATCTGCATTCAGTTTTGTGCTCACTTTTTTTTAATTTTAATATATAGTATATATGAACAACAACATAAATACCTAGGTCAAAAAATATAGTGTCCCCTTTTTGTAGGGCTAAAGATACTGCATGCGTGGCTTGTGAAAATAATAACTATTCTTGACTTGTAGTTGCGTGTGTACATATTTTTCATTTTCAGAGTTCGAACTCAAAATTTTGGATCAAATAAGCACTCACCATTTGTTGGTATTAGAGTTGGATGCTTACTTTGCTTCTTTTTCCCTCTTCCGGCTTGAAATTTACTCATTTCTAGTTAAGAGTAGACAGTTTCTGTATCAGAAGCGGATTCATCTTGTCGGGTGCAAGTTCACAAAAATCCTATATATAGCTTTTGTTCAAATCCTTTAATTTATTTAAAATATTTAACTATAACACATTATTATCGTTTATTAACTTAAATTCATTATAAAAATTCAAAAAAATAAATTTATTTGTTCTGAATCATTGCACCGCAACCTATGGCACACTAATTATTTCATGAGTTTCACTTGTGGACCTCTTATATTTTTTGTCACAAGAATTGTCCCCTCTATACAAATAGTTATTGAAAGATGGAACCTCTAGTTTTCAGTGTCACAAGAAATGGTCCATAGAAAAGAAGAGGAACTTCCTATATCATTCACTTATGAGCTACTAGTACATTGAAAACATTTTATTTTATTTGATTCTTATAATTAAAAAAAGTTATTTTAATAATATATCATTAAATAACTATATAAAGTGATATAGTAGTCAAGTTTGAATTTATATAGTATAATTAATATGGATAATTTTGATAAAACAAATCCCTTTCTTAGAGGGAGTGGAAAGTTAAAAAGGGCCAAGTAAAATGAAACAGAGAGGTATTTTCATTTCATATATTTATTTAAAATTCCCCCTTAAACTTGGCCGCACAAGTTTTTTTTTGCCGGGGGGGGGGGGGGTT
>NW_006238943.1:724214-764720 GCF_000226075.1 Solanum tuberosum | reverse complement strand
TGGGGGGGGGGGGGGGGATTTAATGTCTTTTCTCTTTAAATTTTCTTAGTAAAAATACAGACTCAGTGTGTTTTCGAAAAATTGAGAAATTTTCATAAATAACGATAGTTTTGTATGGCGCTGAGTTGGGCCATTAATCAAAATGGGTCACATTGGGCTGGACTATAGGACAAGCTGGTTGGCCCATATCTTATCAATATCAATTAAGAGATACTATAGATAGTATATAGTGAAATAATATTTTAAAACTTTGGACTTTCACATTTTGTTTTCTTGATTAAATTTCTTTCATCAGACATTTGTTAATCATATTCGTCACGATTCATGCCTTATAACACATATCATCTACTTTGGCCTAATATATATCACGAATTTGTCTTTCTGGACTACACTATAATTGAACATAAAAGCACACAAATCGTATAAACTTGTGCAATGCCTCATAAAGCTCTTTGTAATTCATGTAGAGTATTATGTGCATCCTTTCTTAGCACATACTCCCTCTGTCCCTAATTACTTGTCCACTTTTGAATTGACACACATATTAAGAAATCAATTAATGACATAGTGAGTTTACCATTTTACTTCTATTAATTATGAAGTGGATGAAAAGTTCTGCATTTTTCAAAGTAATTAGTCATTTAATTGAGGGTATAATACTAAAAAAAAACTGTCCTTTCTTGATTTGTCAAAATGGACAAGTAATTAGGGACAACTATAAAAGGAAAAATGGACAAGTAATTAGGGGCAGAGGAAGTAATATATATTTCTTTAAAGGGCAGTACGTTGCATGAAGATCTTGTTGTGTGTGTATGGGGGGGGGGGGGATCGAACTTTAAGAATCGTTTATACATAGTCTTACTTCATATTTCTACAAGAGACTATTTCTACGATTCGAACATGTAACCTTTGATCATATGACACCAAATGTCAAGTCCCTTCAATTATGCATTTGTTATATATACAAAATATATAGTGATGATAGCTACAACCTATTACGATTAAATGGGTGATTTTTTTTTTTAAAAAAAGGCCGGCTGACTAATTTTTCAAAAAACCATGTTCTAATACACACTTAAAATCCAATAATTATGATTTCAGCGTTTCAGCATTCCAAAATGCAAAAAAATAAAAACAACTTCAAAAATTGTGAAGTCCTTAACGCTTGAGATAAATTCTCTAAATTTCAGGTCAAATAAAATTCGATGATAATTTTTTGAAAAACTCATGTACTAATATATATCGAAAACTTTTATAATCATGATTTCATATTTCAAACCTGCACATCATAATCAAAATCCAAAACTCACTCTAACTAAAAAGCTAAAAACACAACTAAGTTACATTAGAAAGAAAAAAATTTGAATAGATAAGAGTTAGGAAGAGATGAGCAATTGATGAAGGTGACAGATAGGAACCCACCAACACTTAAAATTGACCATATGATAAAGAGGAACATTATCTCTTTAGGAATAAAATTTTAGAAACAAACCATCAAAGAATGTATTTTTTTTTTTAATTAAAAATTTTAAATTCGAGTTAGGTATGATTTTTTTTTAATAGAAAGTGTTTTTCCTGAATAGAATCCTATGTTGTACGAATTTAGATTAATCAAATTTCAATACGGATATCAAACACCTAATGAGATACCAAAAAAAAAAACAGAAACAATAAATTAAAAGGTTGTATATTAAAAATAACTTCTCTATCCTACAAAAACAAGAATACCATCTTATTTTTCTTAAATTCTACTTATGAAATTATACACAATGACATATATAGTGACTCCAACAAATAGAATATGGGGTGTGTAGCGTCTACACAGACTTATCCTTTATTTTGTAAAGATAATTAAGAAATTACATTCGATGTGTTGTGCACTAAGTTCTTTTTACTATGTATGCATAAAAAAAATTTAAAAAAAAATACCATAAGAATTTATTATACGTAAGTCTTACTCTGCATTTCTGCATACACAATTAAAATATATATTCTTAATCGTATAACATTAACTTTACTAATTACGCAAGGCTCCATTTCACGCTCAGTACGTATGTGGTGGTTGTTAACCAAAAAAAAAAAGTATATATGTAGAACTCACCTAACACGTTACATATCATTAAATAAAAAATTGATATATAAATAAATGCACTGAACAATCATAGCACTTTCGAGAAGCATCACCCCCCAAAATAGTTTTGACATTGATATAAATAAATTATAATATATGGTCAGAAGATAGAGCTTTATGAATATATAAAATACTATATTACTTAGTAAATAGGTTTAAGGATAAGAATGCTTTAAACGAGCCATAAGTTTAGGAACACAACAAATATATATTGAGTGATAATAAAATAATCTAATTTTATAAATGGGGTTTTAAAAAGTAAGATATACACAGATTTTATAGCACTATTTTTGTGGAACATAGAGATTATTTCTGATAGATTTTCAGCTCAATAAAAATGACATACTAAATCAAATAGGATGAATAGGAGTTCCTGAGCTATTCAAAATAGGTATAGAAAATATAAGAGTGAAGAAGTTATGATGAGAATATCGAAGGAAAGAAACATAATGACATCAAAATAATAAGGAAAAATGCATAAGTACCTCCAGCTTATGTCCAAAATTCCTGAGACATACCTACCTTTACTAAGGCCCTATTACCCCCCAACTTATTTTATATATAATTTTCTACCCTTTTCGGCCTACGTGGCACTATCTTGTGGGCCCCGCGCGTGTGGATAATTTTTCAAGGTAGTGCCACGTAGGCCGAAAAGGGGTAGAAAATTAATTAAAAAATAAGTTCGGGGGTAATAGGACCTTAGTAAAGATTAGACGTGTCTCAGGGATTTTGGACATAGGCTGGAGGGTACTTGTGCATTTTCCCTAGTAAAGATGAAGAAATAAGGTGCTCTAATTTAGAAGCAAGCTCTCCTAGAAAAGATAAAGAATTCACACGATTACCTGCTAATTTTCTATCCTAATTCTCAACCTCTATGCTCTGCTATTTAGTATTTCATCATGTGGTAGATAAGCTTAAGGTGTGTCATGTCCTATTTATTTTTTTTTCCTATGATCTTCTTCAATCTATCTCTGTGTCCTTATATAGGCAATCTATTATTGTCAATCTCTCACACTTTTTTTGGGGGGAATCCACATCCCTCCTATTGTTTTGAAATAATTTGACTATCTACTATTTCATGTCCTAATCCTTAACCTCCATGCTCTCCTATTTAGTGGTCATGTGCTCGATAAGCATAATGTATGCCATTTCATGTTTAATCACGTCTTCATATTCTTCTCCAATCAATCTTTACCTATCCTTACACTATCAATGTCAACCTTCCACACTTTTTTTACTGGGAGATTGACGTCCCTCCTCTTTACATATCTGAACCATTTCCAACTTTATTTTCCGTATTGTATACACTATATATACACCATTGATATCACTCTCATCTTATCCTATATATTCTCGTTTCTAATCTTATCTCTCCTAATACGCTCACACATCTATCAAATTATTATCTGGAAAAAGAAATTTCATATTATTACACAATACTATTTTTATGATAATTCGTATATAACCTATACATTAACAAAATGATTCACAACCTTATCATCTTGACGAAAATGACAACCCTAGTTAAATGAATTTGCCAATATTTGCATCACTTTAAAGATTCATTGTGCAGGTAGCATGTTGCTTTCAAGGTGTGTTTTAAGAAAAATATTTTTTAATTTTTTCATATTCAGTTAATAAGCAAAAAAAAAATTATAATATTATTTAAAGGGAAAAGGGACAAATATGCTCTCGAACTATCGTAAATGATATGCAGATATCATCCATTATATTTTTGAAACATTGATGTCCCTGCCGTCCAAAAACTAGAGCATATATACTGCCCCATATGTTTAAAGTTTATTTGCCTCCGAGGTATATCTGTCCAAATTATATTTATGTTGACAACAACATATTCACATAAAATGTGATATATGCAGTTTTTATTTCTATTTGAAAAATATTAAGATAATTTTCGATAAATCCTCACCTCAAATACTATTTTCGTTGACAAGATTGATAATTTTCAAAGTAAATGAAAAAATAAAAAATTGAACCCAACATATACACTATTATTATAATGTACATGAAATCAACAAGAAATACAAAAAAAAAAAAAAAAGATAACAAAGGGACAACTAGATAAAACCAAACATTACAAATAGATTTAACTTAAATACATTCAAAGCAAACAAAACAAAAAATAAATCAAAACGATAGAATAGTCCCATCCTTTTTCCCCATTTGGAATAACAAACTTTTTAAAGAACGTAAGGATGTCAGCTCGATGCACATAACATTTCGCGATAGATGTGACATAGCAAACATTTTATCTACAAATTTCTCAAATCCATCAAATTGTTCCATCTTTTATCAAGCATTGCTTCTGAATGAACCAAGAGCTTTAATTGCTCCAGCTCGGAGAATGTATTGGTGGTAGACCGCGGCGATGAAAGCTCCGATGAATGGCCCGACCCAGAAAATCCAGTGTTCGTCCCACGCCTTGTCGCCGTTGAAAATCACGGCCGCCCCGAAACTCCTCGCCGGGTTGATTCCGGTACCGGTGATCGGAATAGTGGCAAGGTGAACCATGAATACGGCGAATCCAATGGGAAGTGGGGCCAAGACCTTTATTTATCATAAAAAGGGTAAAATAGTCAAAAGAATTATTCATAACTAATTTCTTTTAAGGACCATATAAAAAGAAACAGATAATTTAACAGAATAAATATTGATTAAGAATATAATTTAAAGTTCTTATTTTATCTTTAATGAGCTAATATATTATTATATAAATATCTATCTATGTTTATTTTAAATCACTCATCAATTTTTTATTTTAATCTAAAATATTCATATTTAATTAAATTTATCACATTGAAACATTAGGAATATAATCTTTAGTGATATAATAGGTGTACAAGTTTAACATCATTATAAACTAATCAAATCACTTTATTATCTTTATGTTTTCTAAAGTATTTTAGTTAGGTCACCTCCCTCTTTAATAAATCAAGAAAATAATTAGAATAATAGTGGGTAGGTCACTTACTAATTAACACCACACAAAAATGCTTCAAAAATCAAAGATAAGATTCGTCTTTAGCCACACTATAGTTTTCTAGTGGGGAAATTAATTAACCCTATAGTAGAACACCCCACCCCACCCCACCCACCCCCATCCTACATACCCCTAAACAAGCTAAACTAGACTAGAGTATACAAGATAATAATTCATGAATAGAGTTTACTCTTTGCTACTTCATTTTGTATCATGTCAGATAACATTAACAACATGTTTAGAATTTGAAATTTATAAATCTATAAATTTTGAATTCGATTTTACTTACAGGAACATGAGAGTCTCTGGCGCTTCTTTTGGGGTCGGTGGCAGAGAAGACAACATAGACCAAAACAAAAGTACCAATAATTTCAGCAGCCAAACCAACACCCTTGGTGTGTCCTGGTGCCATAACATTAACACCACCACCATATCTATTGTAGTATGCACTTTGGAATGCCTTCACAAAACCTACACCACAAATTGCACCCAAACATTGTGCTACCATGTACAATACTGCCCTAATCAATGACACTTTCCTTGCCAAAAATAACCCAAATGTCACAGCAGGGTTGATGTGTCCACCTACAATCATCACATATATTATCAGTATAATTTACCTTGTTATAATAATCGTAAAGAATTTGAATAAAAGAAGACTTTTTTTTTATCAATGGTCTAAATTTTCCCTTTTCATTGTAGTTTTAATTGACTTTTTTTACACATGAATTTATGTTTTGCGTTCAGAGTACTGAATTCAAATGAACCCTGTACCTCAAAGCTCCATTTTTCTCATGAAAAGAGCAAAATCGACCCACTTTACTGGCGATAAAGGTAAGAAACGAGACAATTTTTTAACGAAGGGCATAATTATTTTATTTTTCATAGTTTATAGCCATTTTGACCCTTCACCCTACTTATTTTAATATCGAAAATACTAAATTCAACTAAACCATAAAACATTAACTACAAAGTTACTAATATCACTTTTTATGTTCAACAAAACAACAAAGAATTCAACAAAATTTAATAGTTTTTCGCTCAAACCTTCTATTTGCTATATCTTTCTTTAAAAAATTGTATAAATAATATATTCAGAACGAGAAAACTCGGAAAAAACTCACCAGAAATACCAGCAGTACAGTAAACAAGAACGAAAATCATGCCACCAAAAGCCCAAGCAATACCAAGAAGACCAACGCCACCGCAGACATCGCCTCCGGCGTTAACATCGGCTTGATGTTTGTATCCAATTACAGTAAGAACAGTGATATAAAGAAATAACAGAGTAGCAATAAACTCCGCTATTGCTGCTCTGTATAGAGACCATTTGGTCAATTCCTCGAAATCGATCAGAGGAGCAGGCGGAGGATCAGTGTAATCCTTTGCGGAATACTCCGCCGCCTGCTCGTGAACGGCCTCGACTTCTTTAGTCATGAGGAGAAAGAGATTTTAAAGTAGAAAAAACAGAGGAAAACAGAGTATGCTCTGTTTTTTTGTTATGGTTTTTTGTTTTGTGTAGAGTGAGAGAGGGAGTGGATAGGTATTTATGTTTGATTAAGAATGGATTACAGAGTGTTTTTTTTATTTGTTAATTTTTAAAAAAATGAAATAAATTTAATTTTTGAGTTATAATAATTAATGTGGCCCCAAATGCAAATTATTGGGGGAATTTATGAGCTTGCAATTGGTCCCATAGCCAACCTATACACATCTTTGTCACACAACGGCTCTATTCGATTGTTTTTTCATTTTCAATGTTCGATGCTATTTGCATTGAAGTTTGATTAAATTTGAATTTGTACATTATAGGGTGCTAGACTCGTGAAGTAAAGGCTTTTTTCATAGATCGAAAAGTTGAACTTTGTTCGCGCGCAACTAACAATCTCCTCTTTGGATTTAGTTTCACGTGAGTTATTGTTATTCATGGGCTAATTTGGAAATTAATGAAATATCACTCATATCGATCGAGTATTTATTACCATCAAAATTCTCTGATTTTTTCTTTACAACTATGAATAAAAATAGCAAAATGAGTTCTTAAAACCACACAAAATAATTTAAATATTTTTTTTTCAACTGTTATTCTATTTTATCAACACTACTCTTATTATTAACCAACACTAATATATTAACTTCCTTTTATTGTAATCGTTTGCTTGAAAATACTCAATAGTTGATTTTAATAATTTAATTGTGTAATTTTTTTCAATAAAGAAAAAAAATTCACCAAAGGGTATGATATATATGAAGTAGAAGGAAAATTCTGAGGTTTTAAATTTGAATATCTATAAAAGCAAAACATATTTGATATTTCCTTCTTATTTGTGTAATTCTTAAATAGGCAGAGTCGTAAAGCCATTCAAAACTAATAATAATAAATTCAATAAAATAATTAAAATGCATATAAACTGATTCGAACATAATTTTATTTGATAAAGCCAAATGAAATTTGGACCCCAAAAAGGGTGGGGAAAAGGACCTATCATGTCTACCAACGGTATAGTGCTAGCTGGATTGCAAAATAAATATAAACTTTATATTATAAAAAAAAAATAGGAAAAAAAAAAGTAAGAAAAGGTAATGGACAATACTTTTGTTTTATGTACACAAAAATAAATAAAGTGTTTTAGCCACAAAAATATGATTTAAATTGGAAGCTTTGTAGTTTTACAACAAAGAAACAAATATATAGAATTTGTGAAAATCGATTTATTTTTGGATGTATATATTTATCTTTTATTCACCCTTTTAATATTCATTATTTTCTAGTGTTATCAATATGTAAGGAAAAAAAATGAGGTCCAATCGATTTGAACATGTGTATACATAAAATGTCTGTTTAACTTGTTTTTTTTAACAGATAATTAGTGCATGCGATAAATAAATAAAAAAATAAGTTCAGAGAAGATAATAACACTTCACACAATTTAAACAACATAATTGATAATTTTCACCATAAGAATTATAGAACTTTCTGAGTGCGCCAACCCTTTTTTTTCCGTTCCAATTAAGTTTTTCTTTTAGCTTCCATTAATTCTTCGCATCACGTAAGTCTCACTAAATAAAAAAAAACTTTTGGTATAAAAAAAAATTATTCTTAAAATTTAAATTTAAAATCTCTGATTAAGAGGTAAAACGAGTTTGTTCATAGGTTGGATGATGATCTTATAAAGAGTTGAAATGGATGGATTTTATATATTTTAAAAATTATTTTGACTTTAAACATTAAGTTGGAAACTGAAATAGAATTTTCAAAGGAAAAATTAGTTTTTCTAGAGCTTTCTAGTCCAAACATTTTTGTCTTTAATTTTTTAAAGATTGATAGTCAATCGTCACGATCTTTTTTAGCCACAAATTTAATCAGTATTTAATAATCAAGAATAGTAGAGGAATTTAAACCAGACAAAATTTTAAATTTAATTAACTAGTTATTTCAGAATTAGGGTAAAAGGTTGATCAGTAGCAAAGTATTTCATTTTTTAAAAAATTAGGTTTGGTGATAGTTTGTCGTATTTGTTTCCATTTTTTTACTAGTAGTATTAGGCTGTTAGCACTATTTTCTTCAATTTCTACTATCAACTGCAATTTTTATGCTTCAATTATTACATTATTATATATGTTATTATTCCTATTCTTCAATATTTTCTCTAGGTTAGGTACTATTCTCTTTATTATTGTCATGTCTCCATTATTTTCATGTTTTTTTCTTTTTAAATTATTAACGATATGTTGAAAATAATTTTCTTATCTCACAAAAAGAAAGAGATAAAATTTGATACATTCTATGTAATTATACTGAATATATTATTATTATCGTGATCGTCATATCACTGAATCAAAATATGCAATCCATGCTGACATATTTTCTTATTTCCTGATAAAGACGAGTTTTTTTTGTTTCCTTTCCTAATAAAATGAAAACCATTACATATGATAGTTCTTTTTCATATTTTTAAGATTAATTATTAAAATGTTCTTCTTTTAAGAGTTGTATATTCCTTTAATATGCGAATCCTTGTTCAAAAATTGATGAGATTAGATTATTTTTAAAATAAAAAAAAATCGTAATGGAGAAGTCAGTCTGTCTTCAGTTTTACTCAAAAAAATTGGATTCAAACCTTAAATATATAGTCATTTTTAATAAAAAATACTTTACTTTCAAATAAACCTTTCTGATATAAATTTTAATTAGTCGAGCTCAAAACTAATATGAAAACTCAAATGGGACCACCAAAGAAAATATGATGAAATTAGGGAATTGTTAATCTTATCACAAAACCATTTTCTACACTTATCCAATAAAAATTAAAGAGGGGGTGGGGTCCCAAATGATGCTAATTATTAGAAAAGAAAAAAGAAAAAAAAAAACTTAAAGACATTCATTTTATTTTGTATTTTAATAGTTATAATGGGGTATAAATGTTGTCATTTTGTTTGCTGGCTGAGGTGCCAGATAAATTTATCTGGATGACACACCTAAAAGCACAAAAAATAAAATCCAAAAACCCACAAACATATTATTTTGTAACATGTGGTAGTTAAACTTGTAAGTTGTAATTATGAGAATTTGAATTATCATAAGCAAATTTATCTCATCACTCTAAACACTCACTTTAAAAAAAACTCAGAACATATACAAATGTATTATATGGTATGATTATTTGATAAATATAAGCATAATACATTAACATGTCTTTTTAATTTGGTTTTAGCTGATAAATATATCCTTCAACGTCGGATGTTCACAAATAAATATTTAAATTTGTATAAAGTTAAACAAGTAGACAACAACGTCCTAAAGAGCACAATATAAATCTATTTGAGTGTGTCCTACGTGAATTGTCGTGTATGACGTATGTGTCAACTTGTTTAATTTTGTACTTGTCTACTTAAGTTCACCCAAAATTAATGTAAGATGAAGCTAAGTTAGAAGACATATTAATGTATAATTAGCAATTAACATCTTTTGGAAAAGGATAATTCCAATGTTCTATCTCATTAGACCCAATGAAACATATTTACAACAATAAATTCAACATAATCCGATAATCTTGGAAGAATAAGATATACACAATCTTACCCCAATCTTTATGAGATTAGAAAGATTGTTTTGATTAACACTCGGCAATGTTTCTCTTTTATTGGAGAGTAAGATAGACAATGTAAGCAAATCCACACATATACAACGTATTACTCCCTCTGTTCCACTTTATATGATTTATTTGTCTTTTTAATATGTCCCAAAAAGAGTGACACATTTCTATATTTAGTAACAATTTCACTTTAAAATGTCTATTTTACTCTTAATGAAATTATTTACCTCCAGACAAACATATGAAACTTAGTTTAGACCAAAAATTTCAAAAGTCCTTCTTTCTTTCTTAAAGTTCCTGTCAAATCAAACTAGATCATATAAAATGGAACGGAGGGAGTGACTCTTTTCAGTATAGTTATATGAATATTTGCATCACTTGCTAAATTAAAATTAGTAAATTAATTATGTTCTAAAAAATTACATTATCAATGTATAAATCATTAGCGTAATATATATATATTTTTTTTAAAGTAGCACAATAATGTCTAAGATGTATAACATGGACCAATTATTAGTTTTCCTTTTAATTAAGCTCATCTATTGTTAAAGCACACCGTCCAAATAGCTAATCATCAATAGTATAGATTAGGTTAGTACTAATAAAAATAATTAACCGCCCAATATTTATTTAAATAAAATGAACACTTGTCATGACTCATTTATTCTTTTTATCCACTAAACTCCAAATATATGTGTCAAAAAAAATTGCATCATTCATCCTCCACTCCTAATTTAATATCAACAAACATCCAACTCTTCTTGAATATTAATTTAAGAAAAAACGGCGAGTACTCTTGGGCACGGACTCAGTGGCGGAGCCAAGATTTTCACTAAGGGGGTTCAAAATTCGAAGGAGTAAACATACGAACTAGTCGAAGGGGGTTTGACATTTATTATATATATCTAAAAAATAATTTTAACCATGTATATATAGTATAATAATATTTTTCGCCGAAGAGGGTTCAGATGAACCCCTAAGACATGAATGATACGATATAGTTTATAATATGTTAAAAGTAAAAAGCGTTCTGATGGGATTTCACGAACAAAAAGATTGCAATCAATAAATGATATTAGAGACCTTATGGATCGTTCATTTGAAAATAAGAGTTTTTTTTCAATTTTATTTGATTTAAATCAAACCTCTATCAATAAAAAATTATTCACTAAATAGTATATACACATGGTGATTATGTTTCATTGTTTAATTTCTTGATGTTATTTAAGTTAATATTTTACTTTTTCTTGTTAGATTAGTTAAATGAGAAATACAGGAGGTTAAAATTGTAATCTTAATATTTTTTTTACTTATAAATACATAGCTCTGGTTGAATTTAACTATCTCATTATTAGCTCAATTTTTATGTAAATATTAATTGAGAGAAAGTCGAGTTAGTAACTTTTATATGAATTATCAAGTGGGTGAGATTGATCGAGTCGTCCATCAATTGGAGGCTCTTCTTCTCTGAAGCAGACTGTTCTAAATGTTCCTAAAAGTTCTTGCTCCTATTGAATTGTTTGTATCTATATGCATCAGGATTCTCGATTCATGAATTTCTCGATTCGAGAAAATCAAAATTAGAGGTTGGACTACTAGGTGGGTGCACTAATTTTGTTGAAAGCCCAAGAAGGTAAATGACTAGCCTCAACCTGGTCAGTAGTGGGCCTTTCCCAAATTTAGCCCCAAAAAATCAACCAAACAAACCAACTTTTGGAGGCCCAAAAATTGGATCTTGATCTTAGACTAGGCCCAAGTGCATAGATATCCGATATTCGGACACTTTGCAAGTCTATCCACTTCGGAATAACTTTACCGATGCATTGTCTTGAAGTTAAGCTTTACAAAGTTTAACTTCAAACAAATAGTATGACGGTAATTCAATAAATTTTTTCTGAACTTCAGCTATAAATAACGTCAGATGTCGTCTATGTCCAAAAAAAATAATATAGATTAAATAGCGAAATCCGAATAGGACACCCATGAAATTCTTGCCTTACATATGTTGTTGAATAATATTTCAATTCTTCTTCATGCATCCAAATATTTTAAGCAGTCAAAAATCTGACTCCTCCACTGCTTTTAATCTATTCAATTATTACCCTAGAATTGATATGCATTTTATACATTACTTTTGGATTCCATTAGTAATTATAGAATAAAGTATTTTTTTCTCCTTGAGCTACATATATCAATTTTCCAATTGGCAATATCTGTCAAATCTCTCAAATTAATATGAAAGTACAGTAATTGTCAAAGATATATATAGGAATGAGGCATGTTAAAAGAAAATTCTTCCATTGAGGAGAAATGAGTAAAAATTTAAGGTCCTACATGGCATGTTTTAGTAGGATACACGTATATCAATATCAACCATTGAGTAATTATATCGTTTAAATAAAATTATAGTTTATTTATCGATCTCTTGTGAAAAATATTATATAAAAGATAATTTAATTCACGAAATATGCAAATTTGAGAAAGGGTTGCGCTCCAATAGTGTAATTTACTTGTATAAATATGAATTTATGATTATGAGAATTCTTTGTGTGTATTAGTATATCTTGATTTTTCTAACCGTTTGGTGATCATTGCCATGACAAATGTTATTCTTTTGGCATTTTGGAATCATCAAAAAATTTAATGATTATGGGTATTTTTGTAAATTTAATTGACTCATTTAGATTGACCTGAAATTTTATTTGTTCATCTAAAATGGTTTGATGATAAATACTTACATTGACAAGTGTTATTTTTTATATTTTGGGGTCATGAAATATGAATTTATAATTATGGGCATTTTTTATGAGTTTTAGTAAATGTAATTTTTTCATAATTTGATTGACGAACTCCAAATGGCTTATTATATATTTTGTTTGTCCATAAAAAACAGCTCAGTGACCAATACTCACCATGATAGACGTTATTTTGGCGTTTCGGGATTATGATGGATTTATGATAATGAGCTTTTTTGTGTGTATTAGCAAATGCTTATTTTTCTGAAATTAATTAAAGGGCTTCAATTGACCTGAAATTTGCTCAGCCAATAAAAAAAAATGGCCAGGAGACAATACTCAAGATGATAAACGGCATTTTTTGGCATTTCGGGGTCGTGAATTCATAATTAAGAGCGTTTTTTTTGTGTGTAGTAATAGTTAGTACATGTTGATTTATTTTTTTTGAATTAATTGACGAACTTCAATTGATCTAAAATTTGATTAGACAATAAAAAATGACCTAGTGACAAGTACTCACCATGTCAGTACAAGTTGATTTTTCTGAATTCTATTGACAGACTTTGATCAACCTGAAATTTTTTTGATTCTTTAAAAATGGTCCGATGACCAATACTCACCCTGACAAACTTTCAATTTTTTTTGCATTTTAGAAACATGAAACATGATATGATGATTAGGAATGTTTTTGTGTGTAATAGTACATGCTGATTCTTATGAATTTGATTATCAAACTCTAATTGACCTCAAATTTTATCGGTTCATAAAAAAGGGCCTAATGACCTATCCTCACCATGACAAAGCTAGTATACGTACATCATATCTTCTCAGACCTTACTTATAAAACTACATTAGATATGTAAGGGTTAGTTGTATTTTTACACTTACATAATTAATATATAAAACTTTATTAATTATTAATCAATACAAGGGAGATAAGACCATTATATCATATTGTTACCAACCATATCCTTAAGAAAACACAGAGACATTAATACACATATACACAAATAGGAAAGTGAAGAATTTCATCACATCTTCATTCCATTATTATATGCACACACATACTCATATTTTGAAGATAGTTCACATTGCTCTTAACAACTAAATGCAACTAATACCTTTCTTCCCCTTACAAAAAAAATGTTTAAAAGGGAAGAAGAAACACTAGAGAGATTCTTGAATAAATGCTAAAATGAGTTGTCTTTTTTGTCATCTTCATTTTTTTCTTCTTCTTTGATTGTTTCAAGATTTGGTGAATGAGAAATCTTAGTTGGGAAAATAACAAGTGGTGGTGCAACTTCAATCCATGGCTTCACATTCACCATTTTTTTAGCCATTCTCACACTATGATATGGGAAAACATGAGAGACATGAAACTCAACCAAGGTAGACATTATTTACTCAGACAGAAAGTTAACTCGAACACCACGATTATTAAAAATATCTAGAAAGTACTTTTAATAAGAGTTTGTTGTATTGCTTTGGAGTGTGAAGCAATTGGTTTGATGAAGAAAAGTAAAAGGTTTTTGAGGGTTTAAATAGGAGAGGAAAATAGAAGATTCTTGAATGAGAAAATATCAAAGACAATATTGGAAGTGAAAATATTATTTGGACGGTTTTATGCAATTCCACGTGTATAGAAAATGTCATAAATGAATGAGCAAACAAATAGGCACCCACTAGAAAGCTAAAGCTTGGCTTATTGTGAATGATTAGTTTACTCAACTAACACATGTCGATTTCTTAGAAAAGGGGTCTTTGATTGAAATATCAAAAGCCTTCCTATAATATCTAGTTGATCGTTGATGACAAGTTTAAGAGACTATTGATATATTACAAGCTATCAGTTTTAAATTTTAATCTTATTTTTCCTCTTATTTTGAAAGTTTAGTGATATATATACCTCGTGATACGCTTGGAGTTGGCATTAGTTTAGAATCTATGTATAACTTCAAGAGATTCTTTATGAATCAAGTAACATTCAAACAGTTGACTATATTCTCCTTTGTGTGGGTGTTTATCTCTACGAGGAGTGCGAAAGAAAGGAGAAAATAAGCTACGATAAACCGTCATAATTAGTAAACAAGTAGTGCAACGTAGAGTTGAACAGATTTATTAAGAGTTTGTTTGGTAGTTGGATAAGAAATAAGTTATTTATGTATTAATATGTAACTTATAAGACATTTGTTAGGTAGATAGATAATATGTTATTCATATATAAAATTAATATGACGTTAAGAACCCACATAACTAATACATGTATAAGTTATGAGAGAATCTATGTATTATTTTATGCAACATATAAGATAGAATAACCAATTCATACCTAACTAAGAACTACATAAAATAATACATAGATTCACTTATAAATAATCCCTACATTTCTAATACATGCATAACTATAACAGCTACCAAACGACTCCTTAGTCAATTACACAATCAAAGATAGAGTACCCACAAAAATATCACTAAATTGAGCACCGATAATTTCATATCCAGTCAAAATTATGGATTTTGTCAAAGCTTCTCATAGAATTACAAAAATGTAAAGCTCACTTCTTACAATCTACTTTGCTTACAATCTAGCTTGAGTCTTTGAATAGATTCTACAGAATTAACAACCATAGATGCACAGAGCACGATAGAATTCCTCCACAGAAGTCCTCACATTTTTAATAGAAAATAAATCAAACACAACACATGTTGTACATAGTAAAAGTAAATACTCATTTTTGTACAATGATTGTATCGTGCATATTCTAACTACTCCATTAAACATACATCTATGATGTTGAGTAACTTTGTCCACTAAAATTTGAATAGATTGAAAGACACAAAGATCCTCATGAAAAATGTTAGAAATGTTCAAGTCATGACCCAAAAAAAATCATGATGAAATTAAATTTTGTGGTGATATAAAAGAGTTTAAAATTGAAGATAAGGAATATTTATCCTAAAGTTGAAGTAACTTGTATTTTGGTGACATTTGTCCATGAAAGTTGGTATGTACACTCAATATGATGAGACTATCTTTTAATAATGTTTGAAGAACTTGGAGAACCAAATAGCAAGACCAATTATCTTAAAAGGAAGCTACCCCACTTCATATTTGGACGGTCATTAATCCTTAATTGTTTTTTCAGAAGAAGGGAAGATATTATCGAAAATTGACAACACAATAAGTGAGGACATAGTTTAGGTGTGTAATCGACAATTTACCTACAATAACATACATACTCCGCGATATGTAAAAGGCGAAGAGCCCTCTACCGTCTACGATAATAACAATGGCTCTTTCAATCTTATTAGTCAAGCGCTAACGAGCAAGAAAAGAGATTTGTTCACTATCTCGAAAAGCAATCAGTAGCCAAAGAAGGTTCCAAAGAGATCTGTTGAATGTTCACTATTACAAAACAAGACATGTAAGCTCAAATTTATTTCAAGGACCCAATTTGGTCATGTGAGATAAAATCACTATATGAAATCAAATGTGATGAAGTTGAAGTTTTATTTCAATATGTGATTTGCATTTTAAAGTTATAGTTTTTGCTCCATAAATAGAGAAAACTATCAAATTTGCTCCAATTCTTTGTCTAATCATTTGCCAATTTAAGTAAAAAGTAAGTATTTTATCACCAAGATATTCTAAAAAAAGATACAACATTTACTAAACACATTTCTCGATTAAATGGCAAAGAAGACGAACCAGCATTATTACTTTGAGCCCTTTATCCGTCAATATCATCAATAACTATATCATCATATTCATATATAATAAATGTTATCACTCTTGTGGTATTTTTGCAAAAAATTATATAGATATAAAGTGGTAGGGGGTGGAAAAACACAAGAAACCTCTTGCACTTGAGATAAATGGACGGACAAGACAGCCACGTAATTTATCCTAAGCTGAACAAACTTGAACTGCTCCTCTAATTTACGGGCGATAGAATTTACTTGCTTCACAATAAGGGCAGAAACATGAGCAGCACACGACTCAAAACAAAATTTAAAACACTCGACAATAGGACGACAATCTTTTACTTCGGATAGGTTCCATACCGACAAGATCTCCTATCCCAAAATTCACTTATTGCACCACCAACTAAAGCGGAACTTAATCACCAAGGTAGAGTCGTATAAAGCCTTTATAACTGAACGAAGGGAAAAACACACAATATGAGAGCAAAAGCCTTGTGTAAGAAAAAATTAGGTAGGTTGTAGATCGAGAGCAATAGTGATTATTTTGCTTTGGAAGGAAAAAGTGGGCTTCAAAATCTTTGACGGGACGATACAGGGAAAGCTATGGCAGGAGGAGAAGTTGCATTAGTACAACAACTAGAGTGTATGCAACTCTTATCCCTACCTTGTGGAGGAAGAGAAGTTATTTCCAAAAAACTATAGACTCATGTGCATCAACTCAGAATACACTTATGAAATATGAAATATGGAAAGCCATACAAAGCAAATAAAAAGAGGAACAATAACATCATATGGTAACAAATGTCAAAAACAAGATGATTAAGGCGAATACCAAGACATAAACAATGCTCCCAACTACCTCCTACTCTAATCCGCGAGCAACTAACCTCCATACCATCCTATCTAATGTCATGTCCTCACTGAGCTGCATTATTACATTCGACAATCGAAATACCAAACAGCATAAGTTGACATGCATAGAAGCTCTTGGATTGTTCAAAACTAATCTTAACATCATGCTTTAAAAAGACGTGAGGAAACCAAATAACTCAACTACAATGACATGTCCAGAGTAATCCCAAATGTGGATTTACCCTACCGTATGGAGGTAGAGAGGTTGTTTTAGAAAGACCCTGGCTGGAGGAAGGCAGAACAGAGCAGTAAATATGTCATGTAAAACTGATACCCTCACATTGCAGGTTCATATCAAGTATTCAACACTGAAAACAGAGGGTATGCAGCATTTGATGAAGACTACAATTCATCAAAACATTGCGAAAATACGGCATTCAGGAAAAGCATTGCAACAAAATCAACAAAATCCAGGCAATATTGAGATATAGAAGATTATCCAAATTCTAATAACGCAAAGTAAAATCAACATTTTTTTCATCATGAAAAGTATCATCTGATAACATTTCTCTCAAAAACAAAACAGCATGAATCCAAATTTAAGAACTACTATATTGAGAGAGAAACTCAGAATTTAACCTTCTACTGCAAATGGAATCAAACGATTCCCCTGTTTTCAGCTCTTCAATTTTCAGGAATCTCGACATCTCCATCAGAAATTTCTTGCTGCAAATCCTTTGGATCCTTACCATCAACCGTGCAACCAACAGATACACAAGTGCCTAAAATCTCCTTCACAGTTCCACTCAAATCCTTAGCCATAGATCTAGACTGCATAACTTTAGCAATCTCGATAACATCATCAAGCGAGATATTTCCATTATGCTTGATATTCTTCGTCTTCTTCCTATCACGTTCCGGTTCCTTCAAAGCCTTGATCACAAGTGCGGCAGCGGAAGGTACAACTGATACCTTAGCTTGACGATTTTGGACAGTGAGCTTGACGGTAACTCTGAGACCCTTCCAGTCCTTTGAAGTTTCCTTAGCAATGTCTTCACCGATTTTCTTCGGGGAAAGACCTAGTGGACCGATTTTTGGAGCGAGTGAACTCGCCGCTCCGACTTCACCTCCGGTAACTCGGACGAAAACTTCGACGACCTGAGAAGGATCGAACTTTGGCGGCATTTTGGCAGAGTTGTGACGGAGAAGGGGGCTGTGCTAGGGTTTTTTTCGCAACTTTTTGGATGAAAATGAGGAGAAATTAGAGTTATAAACCTAGGGTTTTTCAGAGCTTAATGGGCTTGTAATCAGACATTTCATTATTTGGGCCTTTGGTTTATCTACAAGTCCATTAGTAATATTTATGGGCCTAGGATATAGTAGTAGTGTAAATGGCAATATTCCCGCTATAGATTCAATAGAACCGATTATGAACTTGGAAAGAGTAGAGCATCATAAAGTTCATATAGATCGGATCCTAGCATAGATAAATACTATCAAACTTGAATGATCGAATTTTTTGTTTAGAGTTTTGTACCCAGGCACGGAATTCACTTGCCAACTGATCTGGAAGGTAGTTTCTTTGACCCAAGATGATAATTGGTTATGATGATAAATGGATCTATTAGATACAAATTTTTTACACGAGGTAAAAAAAAAATTAGCATATATTTTATCCGTCTCAAATTTCACTAGAAGACTATATAGAGTATGTTGTTAATTGTTGTTATATAGATACACATTGACTTGGTATCTTAATTTTAGGTTGAAAAAATATGTTAATATTAGTAGTTTAAAATAAATTAGGCGATATGACTATTTTTTAGAAGGAAATCAAAGTTTAGTAACTTAATGAAATCCAAATAGAATTTATGAAGTTTGAACCTTATAAAGGTGTCTACGAATTCGTAGGAATGATTATACAATTAACTCAAATAAGTCATGCGAGGAATTTCCAAAATAAGTATTACAAGTGAAACAAAGATAACATTATATCTAATTATGTAAAATTTACGAACTTTGACATCAAAAGCAGATTCAGAATTTATTTTTTTGTTTTCGAGTACAACTCAACTTATAAATAGCTTTTTCCCAATTTCAATTTGTGGCATTTTTTTATTTATCAACTTCAAACAAATATTATCCAAGCACCTACATATATAATTACATTATGGCCTATACTCTAGTTTTCTTTATCCTTTCATCAGCAATGGCAGTGATCAGTAACTTTATCCTTCCATCAATTCTAACAGAATACACATTGAACCTAGACTTAAAAATTATACTCCACTTAATTTCGTTTTAATTTATTTGTCTTATTTTTCTTTTGTTTTATTTCAAAAAGACTGTTCGTTTTTAAATATTCTACACTATTTACCTTATTAGTTATCATGTTTTGTTCATTGATTTTGTTTTTGATAACTACTTTGAATTGCTGCACTTTGAGTAGAGGGTTCTTTGAAAACAACTTATCCATCTCTCATAGATAAGGTTTGCGTACATACTATCATTTTCAAACCTCACTTATGAAATTTTACTACATATGTTATTATTGTTATTGTGCAATATTTTTACATGGCATTTTGATACATTGCATACATATTCTTTAGCTTAAAATTTAATTTTCTTATTAGTTTTAAAACTCCATAATGAGTCATTTAAGACGACAAATTAAAACGAAAGAGATAGTTATCAATGGTCTTTTTTTTTCTCTAGGGCAGCAAATTGCAATTGAATATGACAGCTAATTTCTGAGAATGATCACAGGGATCCCATCACTTTCATTTCACTTTTTTTTTTGGATAAATAAGAAGTATATTAAGATTTAAGATGAGTAGCATGTGAGTCATTTCAATAATTATGTATATTGATCCCACTAAATTATAACACATTAATTAGGTTTTCAAGTTGTGCAAGCTACAATTACTTACACACTAAAGTTGTTTAATTGGTGAGATAAAGGAATAATAACTTTAGAACAAAATATCACATTATTTATCTTGCAATTTGTTATGAGTATTAATTAGATTAAGAGATTGTTTTGTATTAAAATAGTGGGATTAGCTATATATCTCATATAGAATATGAGATAATTAATTCTATAAAATATCTCTGTCAGTCACATCCTGGTAACCAAACGACCCCTAATATTTTATCGTTTTTTAGAGCTTGAAACTTGTGTGTTTATATGAATCGCTAGATTTTTTCTTAAGCTTTATAGATGGATTGATAATTTAATTAAATATCTAATAGGTACAAATCGTCTAGTTATAATTATTATTATTATTATAATAATAATAATAATAATGTATATGTATAAATTTCGTAAAATTTAAATTCTTAATTCGTCCTTTTCGAACCTTACGCTCCAATACAATGTCCTTAATTTGAGAAGGATGATTTCACAAGCATTATGCTGTCTTTTCTCACCTTCCAACTTGTTGCATGTAAAAAGTCTACCAAAAAAAATAAAAAATCCCAAGATTTACTTAATTATCGATAATATTTATTTATATTTTACATTCAATAGATATATATATATATATATATCACTCAATAAATTAAATCTAAGCCGTATAATTTTTTTAAACACAATTACCACTTAACTATTTAAATGGTGAATTGTTTATATTTAATTTTAAATTATTCTAATCAAATTATTTAATTTGACGTAAACACTAGGTACAAATAACTCATTAAAAAGTTTTCAACTTAATGAAAGTGATAGGAAGCTTTAGCTATAATCCATTAAAATGAACAAGTTAGATCTTAATAATTTTCTCTATTTTTCTATAATTTTGGTTCTTATGTTGAGTAAATATCTAACATAATTTACGTCTTACTCCTCTAGATTGCAACAATAAAAAAAAAAAAAGGCAATATTTATGGTCTTTTTATATGTTGGACGTTTTTATATGGTCTTTTAATTTTTTATTTGATTTGGAAATATTTTATAGTTGATTAGTTATTATGTTATTTTTACTTGATATTAGTTTTTATGTAGTAGAGTATGTTTTTAGAATTTTAGTAGTTTGAATTTGTCAAGTATGTTTTATAATTTTAGTTTGGATTTTAGTAAGATTAGTCTCTATTGTTTACGTGCGTTTATTGCAACTTCTGGCATTTGTATTAATATTGATTTAGTTTTTAAGTTTCAATTTAATTTATTTCGTAATAATCTATATTTAATGCTTTAATTTACAGATAGTGCATATTGAAAATCATTTATATGTAAAAATTGATATTTAAAATTTAAAAAATTAAACATATCACCTTTAAATTTTGTGTGATTTTTTCTTTTTTTTTGAATTTTGGGGATGACCGACGAAGTTAAATTTGTTTGTCACAATTTGTTCATTAATGGGTAAAGTGTTCAATTTCTATCTGTGTTTTAAGAGAGAATTTCTTTGAATCCGTAATATTCAAAAAAAAAAATGTCCAGTTTTGAATCCATTATTAGAACTTGATAGTGTTATAATACTTGAAAAGTTAGAAGAAGGCAAAATTCATTTTGACATTGTTAAATTATTACTTCTATTTAAATAATAAATGTTTCCTGACAATAAATGATTATAAGTTTATAACTCTTATTATAGAAGGAATATCACATGGACGACCTAACGCATAATCCCCACAAGTTAATCTAGTGAAGGAAGCTACCCACCCCCTCCACCCCCACCCAAGAAAAAGAAGAAGAAAAAACGAGTCGTTACAATCCTAAAGATTACTTGGACTAAGATATGATGAATAAGATAACTTATCGATCAATTTGGTGTATACATTTAGTCCAAATCAATCGGCTTAGAGGCGATGAGATGAATTTGGTGTTTTGAAATAGGCTGAATTAATAAATGAATACATTATTAATCCATTTAAATTAAATAGATTATGAATATAAATTATATTTTCATGAGCTAATTTAATTTCCTCTTATTACGACTATAGCTTTAGTATCATTATTTGCATTGCAAGAGATGTTCCATTCCCATAAAATATGTTTTTCTCAAATATATATTCAATTCACTCATCCAATATTTTTAAAAAATAAATAAATTATAAAACCAAAAAGATTTAATTTGATCTTGATTTTTGATGGAACAACAATCAACAAAAAAACTTTATTATTAATATTATTATTTATTATATATAAAAGGGATTAACTTTTCTTCTAAAAGAGCCCACCAATGCCAAATTAACATGATTAAACAAATAGTAGGGTGACTAAAGCTATCAAGTATACAAGTTGTTTTTTATTTATTTAGAAACAAAAAACTAGTTGTAGTAACTAATAAAAAAGTGATTAAAGATAATGACATGCCTCATAAAGTGAAGCAAAGCTTATCTACTCGTGGGTCAACGTAGATTGTGATGAAATAATTAGAATTCATCTATTCTTAATAAAACGTTTCAAATTTGAAACTCTAAAAAAATAGATCTAATTGAAATCGTCGTTCCTAAAAATGAATACCATAATATGTAAATCTAAATTTACTCAAACTTCAATACGAGAACCAGACATCAGACATCGTGAGAATCCTTCTAATGTTATTAAAAACATCATTATTAGCTAAATTATTTTGGTTCTTGGATCGGGCATCTATATAATATATACTATAGTCTCTAGGTAGGCATTAGGCATATATATAAAACAGTGCTACACTTGTACTACATATCTAATATATAATTTTAAAAAATAACATTAGCTTGTACTATATAATATATTTTTGTTGTAAAGATTATTTATAATCATAATATATGTTTGAAAAAAAAAAGACAAATTAAGATTGGATCTCCTTTTGGAAAAAGAAAATACGAAGGGTTCTAACTCAAATCATTTCAATAAATAGAATAAGATTCGATTTTTTACATAAAAATATATTAATTAAGTATAATAAAAATAAAAGTGAAATAAGAAAGAAAAAGAGGGACCAACTTTGTGGTAAAATTATCTATATAATAACAATTATATTATAATCGCAGAATCCTTTATTTATTATCGTGATTGTCATTAGTAGAATAATTTTTAGAAAAATAACTATTATTAAAAATTTCACCTCCTAATGGATATTTTTAATTTTAGGAAATGCTAGTTGTGTTAGTAAATTGATAAAAATTACAAATGGGCAGACATTTTGCATATATTGCATATTCTTGAAAATAAAATATCATTAGGAATACTTCACCTTTATACTTCTTTTTATTATTATATTCTAAAATAAAATTTGATTAACTCTTTCAAATAAATAAATATCCTTATCACAAGTAAAGCATGATGCCATTCAGTTCAACGTTCAAACCAAACTCAACAAAACTAGGCTAATACTAATAAAACATTCAAAATTATTAATTGTTTCATCATTAAATTATGCACATCAATTTCAATTAATTGTAATACGTCGAAGATTACCCATTACATATAAAGGATAATCGAAAACTCACATAGAGTTTTTATCAAATTGAATCAAAAATCGTTATTTATGTGCTCAATCAAAATATGCGACTGTTCTATATATATATATGAAATTTATCACCAAAATTCATAAATGTACCCCACACTATAAAATTAGTACAAATGAACTAAAACTACAACAATGATAAAACTATATCAGCTATGATTTTATAAATGAAGTCTGAAAATAATAATGTATACGTAGTCTTACATAAAAACAAAGCACGGATACATGATTTTAGTCGTATTAAGTTATAAGGAAAGGCTCAAATATTTCATTGAACTTTGAGTGTGGTTCATCTATACCATTTTCGCTTGAGAAAAGGCACAACATGTCACTATTTGTTAATTGAAATGACATAGATAAGTCAAACTATTGACATATGACATAGATGAACCTTTTCTCAAAGGTCAATGACATATTTGAACCAAACTATTAACGGATGACATATTTGAACATTTTTTCTAAAAAAATAATAATTTAATTTAATGACGTGACCAAATCATAATTGACCATGTGCAAAAAATGGTTTTGCGAAATAAAATTTTTTTTCATCATCAAATAATGACATGCATGAGCCTTTTATCAAATGAAAATGACACATATATTGAACCAAACTTTTAACAAATGACATAGATGAACTTTTTATTCAAATTTCGATGACATATATAAGCTTTTTTCCCTTAATTCATTGTGTTCTAAACTAAATTATGTGTTTTTATTTTAAACTAAAATTTATGAATTCGACCAAATCAGCACTTTTAATCATAAAAATCAAAATTAATTTTATTAATAATTGTATTTCTTCAAAAAAAATTAATTATAGGACAGAAGCAAACCAAGAGTGAGCTGGCACAGAAACTCTACACTGAATCCAAACAAGCTTAGTGGGTCCCACTTCACGTGCCCCCACTACCCTACAGCTTATTGAGGTTTCATCACGCCACGTGGCCATCTGCCAGATAATCAGGGACACGTGTTCGGTAATACCAACATATCTTAACTAGGGACCAACACCAGGTGAATCTCCCCTCGACCAACCACGATCGTGATAGAGTGATAAATACTCATTCATCATTTATCAAATGTTTTATATTCGAATTTTCTTGATTATGAAATCGTCTTTGTTAAAAAATATTTTACCCGACAAAAATTCAAATTTTATCAAACTTCAGTGAAGATATCAAACATTATATGGGAACAAAAAAAAAATCTCCCCTCGATCAAAAAGGATCGTGATAGAGCGATAAATACTCATTCATCATTTATTAAATTTTTCATATTCGAATTTCCTCAATTTTGAAATTGTTTTTGCTAAAAAATATTTTATCCTACAAAAAATCAAATTTTATCAAATTTCAGTGAGGATACCAAACATTATATGAAAACAAAAAAAAATTCTCCCCTCGACCAACAAGGATCGTGATAGAGTGATAAATACTCATTCATCATTTATTAAATGTTTCATATTCGAATTTTCTTGATTATGAAATCGTCTTTGTTAAAAAACATTTCACCCGATAAAAATTCAAATTTTATAAATTTCAGTAAAGATATCGAACATTAGATGGAAAAAAAAGAGTCTCGTTCATACTTGAATAAAATGTTTGATATTCGATTCTATATTTTTCAAGATAAAAAAATATGAAATTTTAAATTTTGGTTCGATAATTTCGATTTGATCTAATAATTCAATTTTCAGTGAGTTATGCCCGAACCGGACCCAAATATACAGCTACGAGTCGCGACAAAACTCTTTTAAAAGTTTCTCTTTAGTTGCGTTTTTTTTTTACTTTTTTTTTCTTTATTTACGCACTAAGAGACAAAGCGTTGTTCCCAAAATGCCCTTTTGCTTTCATTTTTTGTCGTTATCTTTAATAAACTTCTTTTTTTAATAACTCGACGCGTGTCTTTGGTTGTTAAAGTTATCGTACCGATCGTAGTCACAATTAAAGAGTGATTAATTTTAGGGTTTAATACATTTACTACCTCTCGATCTTATCAACAAATTTAAATACTCAAATTTATGATTGTACCAATCGAATATTTGACATTTAATAAAAGATTTATCTTGAATACTCTAATATACTATTATGTAAATAAATTAATCATAATAAATATATCATTTTTTTTATTATTTTATTTTTCGATTTTAATATGACATGTTATTTTTCTTTGCTCTAGTAATCTTGTTAATTATATATTTTTGCTAATTTGCTAAAGAAAAATTAATTTTATAATATTATTATTTAATATCTTTAACTTCAGCTGATGATTTTTATATAAAAAAAAGTCATAACAAAATTGTGTATACAATAATATTCTTAAATTTCCATTGTAAAAATGCATTGGATTTGTTAATTTTATAATTAATAGAAAGAAAAAAAAATAATTAATTTTCATATTTTGAATTTGAAAGGATTGTCATTTTAACTTTATCCTAGTAGGCATTCGATTAAAAAGAAAAGGGATTCGTAAATCATTATTATAATTTATTGCCAACACTTATGACCTTTTCTCCCCTAAAGTCCAACAATATTTAATTTTTAATCACTTCTTTCTTAATTACCTATGTCAGAAGTATAATTAAGGTGGACCATTAGTACTTCCAATTTTTCAAATATTCACAAGGACACAACTGTCATTTCATCTAAAAAGAAGTTGCAGAGAAAAAAAAGAAAAAATAAAAAGAACGAAAAAAAGGAAGGACAATTTGGACTTTATGCATAAAAGCCTTATCCATAAATCCTCTATATAAAGCAAACATCAAAACTCCTTTTAACCCAAAAATAAGAAAGAGAAAAAAAAAAAAAAAACAATTTATTTTTTCTTCACGCAATACATATGAACTGAAGAAAAAATATTCAGAGAAAAAAAATAAAAATCAATGGCGGCTTCGAAGAGCTATTTCGCTAGATCGAACTACCGGTTCCTTTCAAGTGATCGGAATGTTTCAGTAACTTCCGATACGATGTTCGAGCTGGATGAATCCGATGTATGGAACTCACCGGCGACAGCGAGGTCATCGTCGCCGGAGTTTCGGAAAACGAGTACGAGGATTTCTAGAAAGCAGTCTATTGCGAGAAGTGATCGGAACAGTACCGGAGTAACGGTGAAAGCAGCAGCAGCGGCGTCTTCTATGCCGGTGAACGTGCCGGACTGGTCGAAGATACTGAAGGATGAGTATAGAGAGAATCGGAGAAGAGATAGCGATGATGATGGAGAAGACGATGATGATGCTGAGAATCGGATTCCGCCGCATGAGTTTTTAGCGAGGCAGTTTGCGAGAACGAGAATCGCTTCGTTTTCGGTTCATGAAGGAGTTGGAAGGACTCTTAAAGGTAGAGATCTGAGTAGAGTCAGAAATGCAATTTTCGAGAAAACTGGATTCGAGGATTAAAATTCAAGTATTCAACCGATCGATCGATCGATCTAACAGTGAGAATTTCAAATTACTACCTACCTTTTTTTTGTTCAGCAATCTCAAAACTCTCGATTTTTCCTTTTTTTTTTTGTTTTTTTTTCTACCTAATTTTTGAGATGGTGAAGCGGTTACTGAGTTACAGATGCATTGTAATTGTAACGTTTTTTTTCGAAATTTTGAGAGGAAATCAATTCGAAAAAAATAATAATTATTATTATTTTTGAGTTTTTGTGATTCTGATTATAATACTTTGTATTATACTATACTGTATTAATTATTATTATTATTGTGTGTTTCTTCTATCTCCATCAGTTGGAAAGTGAAAAGTTTGTGAAATGAATGGCCGCTGAAAAAGTAAATGCAACAAAAAGTAAAAGTTTCTGTATTTAAATGGCTTTGGTGGGAATTTGATGATATTTTTATTTTATTTTATTTTATAGATTTTAGAAATTGCAATAATGGACAAATTAGGTCAATAATCAATGAGGTCATTAGCAAAAGCAAAAATAAGTGGTCCAGTTTCGAGTCTAGAATATGAAAAATTCTTATATTCATATTTAATCGACTTCAATATGAATATCAAGCGAAACTTTAATGGTCGAAGTTTGATGAACATGTAGAGAAGTTGTACAGAAATTTTCCTTCAATATTCAGTGACCAAAAAGGTCAATTTGTGTTTTAATGATTTGGTTAATTCTTAAATATGACTCACATGACAATTTGTTTTTTTTTCAATTTTTTTTCTTAATTAGATTGAATTAATCAACAAAAGACGCGTATTTAGGGGATGAAAATAGAGCAATTAGAATATCTAATTGCGGTTTTAGAGAGAAGTGGTGAAACAACGTTGAACTTAACTCAAATTATTAGTTTCATTTTTAAATTATTGATATATAATTTTAAAAATATCATTCTTCTTGATTGATACATCTTCAATATGCCATATGACATCTCAAATGGTCTTAAACTCGTGTAAAAGCGCATGACTCTTAATAAAAGTCTATAGAACATCCTTAAATTTGATGAGAAATTAGAGGTGTATTTTCCTTTATAAAATCGGAATGTATTTAAGTTCAGTTAGTCAAGTAAATGGATATTTGTAAGGTTATTAATAGTTGAGAAGTGAAACTAACAATTCACGTTGAATTTATGATTGCTTTTAATTCTTCTCTCATTATAATATAATCAATATCAATTTAACCTATAGAATTTAGATTTCGGTACTCAATTTGTGTTGAGGATTATATATTTTATTATGTGTCACATATATGCCAGCACGAATTTAGTGGTTTATAAATATTTAATTATGGACTCAATTAGTATTATAGTTTATTAAAACATATAGTAAATTTTAAATTATGAATTTATTTGTCCATTGGGTTATTGATTCCTTTCTACTTTTCTTAAATCTTGATTGAATCAGGTTCTAATCAAGTGTATCAAAGCTTAGTTTAAGCCTTAAGGCATGGAAATTTTAGATTAAGATATAAATCTTATCAAAACTACATCCCAAGAAATTAATTAAGTTATCCAAATGATTAATGCGAATGAAATTATTTAATTGCATTATTATCATACCAAGTAACAGTCTGAATATGCCTTCACTAGTAATAAAAATATGGGGCAAGAGCATAATAATCTTATAGGCATTAGGGATAGAATAACCAATATTAACGAAAGTATTAGTAATAGGTAACATTATTATATAACCGTGATGATCAAGTCAATTTGTGTACGTATCTTGATTAATTTTATTTGTTATCGATTACTTTTCACCAGTAAAAGTAAAAGTAAAAGATAAAACCTACCCACTACAATTTGAACAGATTATCTAGTATTCTTAATTTCTTACCTTCTTTCAGAGATTTGAACCTGATATACTTTATGATTCTTAACATATTTCATTGATCATCAAAGTCATATGACTTGTTAACAGAAAGTAAATTACTCGAATTGCTTATCGTATTTTTAAAGTTAATGTTTTAAATTATTAATCAATTTAGAAGTTAAAGATAAAATTAATTTCCTTATCTTGTATTAATTATTTTTGAAGATAATAAACACCTTATAGGAGTACTTTTCAAGATCACGATGAATAATTTGCAATAAAGAGAGTATTAATTAGTGCTAATTATGTACCTAACTACTAGACATAGGTGTCTAGATCAATGTCAAATCAAAGTTCATCAAATATTGCTTTCCATTATTTATGAGTTTGTCCAATTGGGTCCATATTGTAAGTGCAATACCCAATAGATGAGAACCAAAATTAAATTAAACAAATAATTTCATCTCAAGACCACTACTTTATTTATACCTTTGATTAGACCTCCTTTCCTTTTCATTAATTAAGATGATAGCTACTAGTAGCTTATAAGAATTCAATTCAATATGCCTAAGTGTGTCACTAGAGTTACCTATTCTTTTGTTTATTAGGTCTATCAAAACTCATCAATGATTAAGCATGTTTAATTATATTGATGATGTCTAGATTAGTTTACGCGTATTTTAATTTATTTTATTGGTATTTGTTACTCCCTCCGTCCCTTTTTAGTTGTCCACTTTAGAAATGGCACACAGATTAAGGCAACAATGATTAGCACAGTGAAGTTACAATTTTACCCTTATGACAACTTTTCACTTCAAAATTACAACCACTTATCTGAATTCAAGTGAAATAAATTGGAGGGAAACAACATACACTTTTACAATTTTCAAGAAGTGTAAATAAGGGTATAATAGGAAAAAATTTGTTGTCCTTTCTTGATTTGTCAAAATGGACAACTAAATAGGGACAACCAAAAAAGGAAATATGGACAAGAAAATAGGGACGGAGGGAGTAGTAGCCAAGCACCAAATGCGTGTGCTGGTTATATACATATTGCTTGTTGAAAAAACAAAATAAAATACATGTTGCTTTCAGTTTTGTTTGTTTGTTTTTAATTGAGAAGAGGTTGAGGTAATTTTATTTATTTTTTTCGTTTCATTTTATGCGAAGATATTTAATTATACGCAATTCTAAGAAAATGACTTTTTATGACATTTCTATACTTTTAAGAATCTAAACGGGAGAAAATGACCATACATTAATATGATCTCGTTGTATCATTTTAAGATATTTTACGTATAAAAATAAAAATATTTTTAAATATTTGACATAAAATTACAAAATCAGTTCAATATATATATGTCAAATTCTGAAAAAGTGAATTGTAAAAGAAAAACAGAAAAGTATATCTTTATTAAGTTTAAAATGACGTATAATACTTATCGACCAAACAAGAGAGAAAATCAAAAAGAGCATGAATGACAATTTTTTACATTGATTCAAATAGAAAAGTACGTCACCATTTATAAATAACTAAAAAAATATATGTTTTTTTTTTCATAAATACTAAACTAAAAGAAAATTAAATAATCTACAATCAATATACAATCTAAAGAGAAAAATAAACATTTTAAAATATAAACTAAAATAAATAAATATTTTTATCACTGTATAAAATATTCAATAATAATTTTAAAAATAATAATTAAACTCATTGAATTATTTTCTAAATCCGCCTCATAATTCATCAATATAGGTAGTATCAAGTCGTAAATAACTCAATCCACCAAAATCTATGTTGATTCATAGAATAGTTACGGCTCGTTTAATTTATTACAAGTGATAAGAGATAACTAATCCATAATTGATTATAGGTTGAGTTTATCTCATGTTTGATTTGAATAAAATCATGACATAACTTGTTCCCAGTCAAAAGAGCCAATGGTTTTTTTTTGTCTGTGTTGGGATCTGAATAAATATGATAAAATTAGCCTATGAGAACATGATATGCCGAACTCATAAGTTTGATCGAGTTAATGGTCTGATCGTAATTTAAAAAAAAATTAACTTATTATCTCAACCAACTTTGACCTATCCAAAATTTAACTCATCTTTAAATTGAGTTGATTTAAGCTAAGTATGAAGTTCAAATTGACTTATTAGAAATATTTTAATCCATCCAAATTTAACTCAAACTATTATAAAATCTAGACAATTCAATGGTTTATATCCTCTTCATTGACATTAGGTCACACCCTTGGTGTGTGATTACAAATTTACAATATATATTCTTTTTCATTTTCAATGACATTTTACCATCAAAATTAAGTGAAAATTGAAATGGCATTAGGCAAAATTGCAATATGCATGAAATTAGGGTTATTTGCTCAGTCAATAAAACATATGAATCATGAAATTGGGCCTCACTTTTGGTCACCCACACTTTCTTGTTTGAGAAAAAATTGTTAGACATCGTAATAAATTGCTTTCTTGACCAATCTTCTTAGCCTATACTCCTACAACAAGCTACCCTAAATTCAATTGTTTAAACGCTAAATAACTAATTCTCACGTGACTTATTCTTTTTTCGACGGTAACAAAAAAAAAATCGTATGTGAGAAGAAAAAGAACCTACATATAAGGTATATATTTTTCTTAATGGTGTGAGATCTTTTATAAAAAAAATTACAGACTAAATTCAAAGCATAAATATTACACCATGTAAAAATATCTTGAGACTATTTTGGCCAAACAAAAGCAAATAAGACTCTCAAAGATGGTCGAGATGATTGAGATCTCCCCGCTCTTTGATCAGATACCTCAAATTTGAATCAAGAGAAAAAATATTTTTTTTATAGCGAGTGACTCATCTTCTTAACATGTCCATTCTAGCTGAATCTGAATTAGTCCGATCAATAAAATTCAAATATAAAATGGTTGGGATTTTTTTTTTGGTTGGTAATCTTGTCACTACGAATATGACAATGGTACAAGTTATTGTATATGCCAATGTTCCAAGTTTGAAACCAAGAAGCTGCACCAATAGGAAGTAATTTTCTTTCCTAAGTTGTCAATTTCTTTTTCTTTTCATTCCAAGGTGTCAATTTTTTTTTGTTCTTTTCTTTTTCTTCTTCCAATGTGTCAATTCATTTATTTAAAATTGCATTTATTCTTGCAGCGACGTATCCCCTCAACCATTATGTGTTAAATTAATAGTAATTAATAAAAGTATGGGAAATTGAAACTGACTTTTTTGAGAAAATGACTTCTCTTATTTCCCATTTTCTGTTTTTTTAGATATTGGTGCCATAATGTGCTCATCTAAAGAGCATAATACTACAAGTCATGGGAATATCCTCCTTTTTTCCATCTCACATTATTTGTCATGTTTCCATTCTTAAGAGTTAATTTAACTTATTTTTTTAGTTAATTAAATATAATATACTCAAGATCCTATAGAAAATCGCTGCTCGATTAATATTTTAGCTAATCATGTCAAAGACACAAAAAATGCATAAAACGTATAAGTGACAAGTTTCGAATAAGCAACCTAATGTGTGCAAAGTGGTGCTATCAAGCATTGGTCCATGGAGTGAGAGAAATGTGTAAATAAGGAGTTTGCCCATCGTATTCGGGAAAGCATTGGTTTCCAACTTTAGGTCTACACCCGAATTCAAAGTAACGAGTTTGAATTTAATACTTTTGATACATATTGTAAATTTATGTATAAACATTTAGTGAAAAGACATTTATGTAAACTTAAGTATAAACATCGTAAAATGAAAAGACACGTGAAATTCTTAGCACCACTTATTCAAAAGAACAAAAATAATTTGAATATTTTGCATCTATTTGGTTTATATATCCAAAACTTTATTTAATTTTAAAACGAAAATGATCAATTTTGCTCCTTAATTATTTGAAAATGTGACGACCTTGCCACATTTTGACTAAATTAAGGTGCAAAATTGACCATTTCTGACTTGAGTTAGAACAATCGTTAGCGGGAAGAATATTTTTGAGGTACTTCTCTAACAACGAGGGTATTTTATGTCACAAATGAAGAACTCAAGGGTACTATCTAGTGATAAGTCAAATAATTTGTGAATCATGAGTTTTCTGAGTTCAAATCTTAGCATATGCAAAACCACTAGGTTTTCTTCTCATTTGTCGTTTCAGATTTGATGGACATAGTTATCCTTTAACTATACTAATGAAAATAACAGATACCTCATAAAATTAATCAAAATGCAGAGAGATTGATTCAAACATCAGTAAATTATAAGATTATATAAATTCTCACTTTTTGAGAGAATGTTATACACAATTTTATTTCTATCTCGTAAAGATAAAAATATTATTTTTATTAATTTCACTTTATATAACACTATTATTAATTGAAAACATGATTGCAAAAAATATTTTTATTCTTTATTCTTTCTTGGTTGTGTAATGATGGTATATTCCACAAATTAGTGGAAATCAATATTCTAAGCGCACTAAGTAATATGGAGAACAAACGAACTTAAAACAATCAACTTCATCATTTCACATGAGATGATGATGTGGTTCAAACTTCAAAAATATTAAAAAGTAAAAATATGTTATGTATATATAAATGACCTTTTTATATCAATAATTTTGCCTTTTTGAATAGCAAAACTTCAACTTCTTTTTGAATAACATATCGACATAATTTCATAAGTGAAATATAGGGATGTGATGATGTATGCAAAGTTTATTTCTATTTTATGTGAGATAGAAAAAGTAAAATTGATAAATCTTTAATTCAATAAAAGTGTTTCAAAAAGCAGATTTAATAAATACAAATAAGGGAAAATAAAACGTTATTGTAATACTTTCTATATCTCAATTTATGTAGTATATTTCAAATTTCTAAAGTCGAGCTTTTAAAGTTTTGATCATAAATTTAAACATGTAATCTTTAAGTTTTCTGAAATAAAATTTACATATTTGAAAACTAATTAATATAATGTACTATAAGTCAGTTAGTCATAATAACTGATAATTCAAAATCTTTAAAAGACATATTAGAATGTTGTTGTCAAAAAACATAACTGACTATTGAAATTCAAAAAATGTCATATAAATTGCATAATTAAAATCTTATATTTACTAGTGAAACTACAAATTGACTATTGAGTCGTATTAGACATTATATTAATATTTTCAAGTTATAGCAGTAGATTTAAACTTTCAAGTTGTAAGATTAAAAATTTCAGGTTCTAACAATTTATTAAAAAAAAAGTTATTTTTAATACTTGAAAACATTTGTTTTAAAAAAAGAAAAACATAAAAAAAAAACATTTTTGAAGGAAAAAAGGTAAAAAGCAGAAATAGGGGTGTTAATTTAATTTGAATTTAGTGTAGATAATTACTAATTAGCACGAATTAAGGAATTCAAACTTATTAAGAATATTTAGTTTCCTTAATTCACTAAAATTAGTTAAACTTAATTTAAAATTCTGATTTTATCCTTTTTTTTTGTTCAACGTTTCTCTCTCTTCAATTTTCTGCCAAAAATCTTCTCATTGTCGAGTAATTGAAGTTTTTTTTTCTTTGAAAAATCTTGATTTTGTTGTGATGGACAACTACGTATCAATATTAATTAAACATGGTGGAAGATGAGATCTTTCAGGTTAGTATTTATTATTGTTTACTGATTGGTCAAAATTCGTTTTTGTTAATTTTGTTCATAATACGGTTTGGTAAGTTTCTTTTTTTTTGTTGTTTGATTAATTTGTATACTGTCAAAACCATGATTTCGTGAGAAATATGCGCAATATATGAAATATTTGAGTATAAATGTATAAAATATAAGTAGTTTTATCGTTGTAGATTAAGTAGCTATAGTAAAATTGTAATATTGATTATTGTTTTCTTTTTTCGAAAATATAAATTAAATGTAAAATGTTGAATGAATTTGGTAGTATAAATGTAATGAAATTGGTATGAAAGTGTGTTCACTAATGTGTAAAAAAGTTATTTAGATTTTTGAAGAAATGTATGAAAAGTGTTTTAATTTGGTATGGAATTTGAAATTTTATTGATTATATATGTTTGTCATTTGTGTATAAATTTGTGTGAGAGTAATGAATTATTTGGTATGAGAAATGTATAAAATTGGTATGAATGATGATTGTTGTATGAAATGTGTATTAAGTGAGTATGAAATGTAAAATATTATTTTTTGTATGAAATTTATTTTGTAGTGTACTGTCTGAATGATATTTGTATGAAAAAATAATGACGAGTGTGTATAATTTTGTTGTTATTATAATCAATTTATGATGGAATAGGAAAATATGCATGTCAAAAAGTGTCGGAGGATAAATTGATAAAAAAAATATTGTTTCAGTGCGCATTATCATATTATATATAGTTTTGTAAAGTTTTTTGTACTTTTGTATCCTGTAATACTAACACAATAATTTATGATGGAACAGGAAAATATGCAATTCAAAAAGAGTCGGAACATAAATTATTGTCGTCTGGTTCAAAAAGAATTGTAGGGAGATCACAACATGAACGTTGAAAATGATTTGTTGATGTGAAATGCAAGAGGTCTAAGATTACGTGCAGTACATGTCGTCGGGAGTGACACAACCAGAAAACATGCTCAAATTACCTTGCTGGAAAAAAAAGACATATTTATTTTTATTTTGTTTTGATTGTTTTAATGTGACAAACTCATGTTTTGATTTATTTTGTCTTTTAAGTTAATGAATTATAATTTTAGAACATTTATTATGTGTACTAGTTAATCATTTGTGTATTAAGTATTTTTCAAATGTATAGTAAAAAAACTAGATCATGATGGCATTCAATTGATATCAACTGAAAATTCAAATATTAGTATGAAATTGATATACATTTGGTATCCAACTGATGTCCCAGCGATAAAATTGAAAAAAAAACTTGTAATTGAGATTTCAACTGAAATAGCCGACCTAAAACTAATTAATGTTGCATCTAATTTGTATACATTTGGTATAGAATTGATATCCCATTGGAAAAGTTGAAAAAAGGGTATGTAATTGAGATTTCAACCGAATTAGACAACCTAAAACTATTTAATTTTATACCCAATTGGTATACATTTGGTATCTAATTGATATCCAATTGGAAAAATTGAATAAAACATGTAATTGAGATTTCAACTAAATTAGTCAACTTAAAACTAGTTAATTTGTACCCAATTGGTGTACACTTGGTATCGAACTGATATTCCATTGGAAAAATTGAAAAAAACATGTAATTGTGATCTCAAATGAATTTGCCAGCCTACCAACAATATTCATGTTTCATTCCGATACCAACTTCATTTTATAAGTAGTTATAAATTAATTATTTCACATAATTTATACAAAAATTAAATCAATTTCATATCAACATTCATACACTATATATAAAATTCAGTCTAGACCAATATTATTCATGTTTCATTCCATATTCATGTACATAAATTTTAATAAAATAGTATACCATATTTGAAAAAAATTCACACCAATATTATTCAAACATCATACCAGATTTCATGTGCACTGTGGCATTTAACAAACGATACTAAAATCAACTAATTGGGCTACTGATACCAAACCAATTTCATACCAATATCAAATAACACTTCAGACAAGTTGAATACCAACATTCCATCACATTTCATACAATATTCATATATCATATATTAATGTCATATTCATACAAATATTATTCAAATTGTACAGTTTCACATCAATACAAGTTTCGTAACAACAATAATCATAATACCAACATTTTTAACACAAAAATACTAAATTGAATAATTCAAAAATAAATTAAATTAAATGCTTATCCTAACCACTTTTTTGCCTTTTTTTGAAATTGAGATTTCTGAGTCCTTCCTTGTTGTTCTTCTTGTTGATTGGTTTTGAAGACTTGACCAATTTCGACATTTGTTGCTTTTTTGTTTTTTTCTTTTTAATCTCACGTACGAAACCTGAATCCGAATCCGAAACAGAATGAGTCGCTTCTACAATTTTCACCTTCCTATATTTTCCCTTTTGATTTGCATGACTAACTGTTTTGTTTGCTTGACTAATCTTCGACTGAGAAGAATCATCTTTTACCGGAATTTCATTATTTGTTAGCATTGCAGCACGTATCTCTAGTTCAAGAGCAGAAACCTTGGCCAACGCCTCTTCTCGAGCTGCCTGCTACCGACAACAAAAGAGTTTATAGAGAGAACAAAAGAATATAAAGAAAAAAAATCAGAATTCATATCTGACATTCTTTCCTGCACATATAATTTTTAAAACATGTGCTAATTTTAAAACCAATACAGATCCACTTCTAGTGGGGAACAAGTAAGCATTCGCTTCTTCCAATTATCAAACATAACAAAAAATTCATACAGAAAGGAAAGTATGTTATCTTATTTTTTTTCCTTCCACATCCATGGGGCTCAATCGTGAGTTCTGCTGATTTTCTTTTTTAATGAAGAAGACGAACGTTGAAGATGGTGAGAGAGAAAAAAATAGTTCTATGTAAAAGAGGAACGTGGGGGTGTGAAAATTGGAATTTTTTTTTTCTAAAATGGTGTAAGAGATAATGGCAATTGATTCTCTATTAATGTTATCCCTAAAATGGTGTAAGAGATAATGACAATTGATTATCTTATTTCTCTTACTTATTAATTGTAAGGTAATTATAAAAATAATAACTAATTAATAAATCAAATAAATTAAATTATAGATTAAAACTAATATGTTAATACTTGTAATTAAACTGTTATAAGTAATAATATAAAAAAAGTACATCTAAAGGCTGTAATATTAAGGCTTAAATAGATATGTGGGGTGAATTTTCCTTGTCAAAAAGGCATATTAGTTACAAACTTTATATTTAGTGACAGATTAACAATAAATTTCGAAGCTAATTCTTGTTTTTATGTGTAGCGATTTTTTGGTATTGCTCTTTCCTTATGTAGGACGAAAAGTTCATTCACAAACTAACAATATAAGTATCAGACAAGCTATAGCGGTAATCCAAAATAGAGAAAGATAACTTATGAGTAATCCACAAAAATAGTAGTAACGTTTGTGTCATTGTCATGAGACACTTGACTTAATTAACATTCTTGGTGATTAGCCATTCTATTTTTTAATAAGCTAATTAGTCACATTTAATTAGATATGATCCATGTCATGCAAGATTTTGCTCAAAATTGAAGGGGTTGGAAATTAAAACACAAAGATAAAATATACGTCTCTTAGTTAATTCTAAAGGCCATTTATGAAAACGTAGTAAAAGAATTAAAGAAGAAATATATATACGTAGAAATAAGATAAAGACATATCTTAAGTTGTGATGGAGAAACAATAGCACAATAGTAATAAAAAATCAATCAATGTCACGTAAGGAAACATATATTATCATTACGTACAAATTATATATACTCGACCAGAGGCAGATTCAAAATAATTTAGGTGAACCTATTAATTGTATATTTCATCCGCCTCTATATTCGAGAACAAAATTTCGCTATTAGAAAATAGGGAAATCTAACATGGAACACTCGATAAGAGTTCTTGGTCATTCATTTTTTCGATCTTTTATTTAGAAAATGCTAGGACATGAGTTCATTGAGATTTAACGAATTTTTTTTATATTTAAAGTCAAAATTGAAAAGAGCATTTGAAAGTTAAATTTATGTTTGTACATGATAATATATTTGAATTTTGATTGTTTGATATTTTACGTCATTATGGAACACTTGATAAGAGTTCTTGATCGTTCCTATTTTTTATTTTACTTAGCAGATGTTTGGACATGAGTTGATTGAGATTGGACAAAAGAGCATGATTTAAAGTTGAAACTGAAGTGATTCTGTAGAAGTTAAAAGTCGTGTTTTTACATGATAACAGAGTTGAATTCTGATTATCTGTTGTTTTGTGCCAATATTCCCGTCTTGAAATTCTTATTCAAGACAACGGTCCATATCGTTCGTCAATATATACGTTTAAAAATTGTTCGTCAATATATACGTTTGAAATTATTAGACTTAAAAGTAATATTCTTATCTTTGATGGGAAACTTTGTAGAATTCCTCATGCATCTAAATTATATGAGTTGTGAATTTTATTTTTGGGCATCTTTGATAATGAAAACGAAATAATTGACCTAAAATAGCTTGCATTTTTGGACTTCTTTGAGGATAAAAGCAAAATAATTGACTAGATGGAAGGGGATTTTCACTAGCCTATAAAAGAATATAAAGCATATTTGTGATAATTGATTAACAAAATGGGCCATGAAAAAAGATGAGCATGAATTATTGGTTCTCCTAACCGTTTTTTTCTTTTATAAACAATAGGATATATTATAAAGTACAAAATATTATAAAATGGCTCAAATAATTGAATCTTATCTATGTAGAGCTAGAAGCTAATATGGATCCATCAAGTTCAATAACTTTAGTTCAAATTATGTAGTTTTATTATCGAATTCACTAAAAATATGTTCACAACTAAAATTTAGAATCAACTATTTACCTCTGATATCAGTTTTTCTAAATTTTTTAATTCATAACGTTCAAATTTTGACTTTGTAGTCCACACACAATTATCTATCGGTTCTCTAAGTAATAGAGCTATAAAAATATAAACTATCAAATAAAACCCCACCAATATTATTACTAGATCAATTAATTTCAATTGAACAAAATGGAGAAATATATTGAAGATATATAACTCGTTTAGCCTTTATATGAGGTATTTGTTTCCATTTCGAACTCTAAAATTGAAGAACGTTTTAATAATTAATAGTTTATTTGGCCTATCTATCATCGTATAAATTCTATCTAATAAAACTAGTGAATTTCAAATATCAATCGCCTAAAACAACAAAAAGAATTACAAGATACAACAAAAATAAATGAGAAACAACATTTTAAGAATGGAAGTTTCTACATGTAAAATGTAGATTCCAACGTATGACCATGCCAACTTCATACATTTGGATTTTGAGTTATGTTTGATCAGTTTTGAACTTCAGACCTTTGACCTGATTTTTTTTCCCGACATCTATCCGAATGTATGAAGTGGGTAAATTGGCCAAATCCAACTTCAGTCCCGAAGATTCGAAGTTTGAAACTACATTTCCTCAACCTTCACTTGAATCTTACAAGTCTGAATTTGATTCTGAAACGGCTAAACTTTAAAAATTACGTAGACCGCGTCCTATCTTTAAATAGGGGGTCCTAAAAATGGCTATTTATGCACTCC
>NW_006238943.1:665863-723980 GCF_000226075.1 Solanum tuberosum | reverse complement strand
TTTCCCCCCCCCCCCCCCCCCCGGCCTAGCTAGTTTGGGCCTTCAGAGTTACCATATATCAGGATCGAAGTTTATGTGAGTCCTAGGCCCATTTTTTCTTTTTTTCTTCTTCTTCTTCATATATTGGCCCATATTGTTAGTGACCATCCTTCATCTTTTAAAAAACAAATCAACTTAGTTAATCATTTTAATTCTTTCGTTTTCATCTGGTGTTTGATATTTATTTTGAAGTTTGACTAATTCAGGTTTGCATAGAGATGTCTCACTTTGTGGAGACCAATTTATGTGGCACCTTCCGAATTTTGAGAGTCAAACAATTTTTTAATTTTGACCATGAATTTGGACATGAAATCTTTGAGTTCTTAAAAGTAAAATTTACTGCATTAAAAGTAGGATAAGTCACAGTAATTGATAATTCAAGATGATTAACATATAAACAAAAAAATGATTTCACTATCAAAATACGAAACGTGGCACGTAAATTGAAATGGATGAAGTACATTATTGATTGAGATTTGTCTTTCTAACAATCAAAATTGTCACAATTCAGCATGGGTAGGGGAATTTGTCATGAAAAGTAAGAAAATTATACAGAAGTTGATATTTGGGCCGAAGTAGAATTTAAGCTAATCAAACAGTTCATGTCCACAAAGCCCAAGTCGTTTAGAATGGGTTCGTGGTAAAAATAGGTCCAATTGGATACTTCTCGTTTATCTTTACAAAATAGTTATTGTTATAGAATTTCAAATTTTATAAATATTTTTTCGTAACGAATTTGAAACTCCATAACAATTGCTATTTTTTAATAAATATTTTTATAGGAATTGAAGAGCGACTCTTATTGAATATATGTATGTTGTCTAGATAAGTTTGAACCTAAACAACGTGTATATTAGTTATATTAGTGTATATCATAAATTATTTTTCTACCTTCTCAACATATACGTAAAATTGCGTACACACCATCCTTTCAATCTATGTAGCTATGCTACTAGAAAAATAAGATATTAAGAGACAAGGGTAAGAAAAGTTTTCTTGTATTGCTTCTTACCTGATATTTGATATCCACAATAGGGCTCAATCAATTTCATATTCACATACTGTGAGACACATTTATGAAGACGATGCTTCTAATAGATATGCTATGAGTCTCTTGATAATACTTAGTTTGCTATCCATTTGGTTGATAAATTTCATATAGTTTTAGCAATTTTTTAATTGCCGCTAAAATTCATAGATATTTACTCGCCCTTATATGTTTTTAACGGGTAGTTAATTTAACGGCAAAGGGCCAAATATACCTCTATACTAGTGCCGACAAAATGAGCCCATATTTTTGTAACCCGTCCATATTTTACGGGTTGGGTGAGTGATTTTTAAATGGGTAAAATATGGGTAAAATATGGGTAAACTATGGGTAAAGTATGGAGTAGTCAAATGAGTTAAGCTTTTAACTTATATTCACTATAAATTCATGATATTACTAAAAATATTGTAATTTCTCTTGCTTTTTATACTATTCTATATAATTGAAAAGGTGAAGTCTTTGGCACTCCAAAAATATATATTTTAAATGTACATTTCTTTTGTTACTTATAATTATATTTTTTTATTTCTTTAATTTTATATTGGATAATAACTAGATAGTGTAAAATAAACAAATCATGTATTAGTATTGACATTGCTTAAAGTACATTAAGCATGTTTTAGTCCTAAAATGCAAATATTCATTTACTTTGAAATTAAAAATATTTTCCCCTTGTTATTACATAATTTTATTTTATATTTACTAAATGAAGCATTTTCAACATTTTTTCATCTAAAAAAAGACTAAAATATTTTCTCCATGTTGAATTCTTAAGTAGATTACAATTTACTCATGAAAATATGGGTAAACTAGTATTTTACCCAACCCATTTCTTACCCAATCCAGATTTACCCATATCAAATATAGGCGGGTTGAATGATTACCCATTTTATGTTGACCCATTTTCAACCACCCCAAATTTTACCCAACCCACCCATTTGCTACCCGTACCCTATACTATAAGAAATAGTTTAAATATACCCCTAGTTATACTTTCGGGCTAAAACAGAAGAAGTATATTTACCACGAAAATATAACTAGGGGTATATTTAAACTATTTCCTATAGTACAGGGGTATATTTGGGCCTTTGCCATTAATTTAATGGTCGATAAAGCCTTTACAACACAAGCTACTTTAAACAAATGTGTTTATCAATAAAAGTTTTAGCGGCCATTATTTCCACTATAATTCATAATTATTACCGCTAAAATTCTTTATTTTATTTTATTTATTATTGTAGTGCCATCAAATTTATACCTAGTGGTATAGTCTTAGCACTTTAGCACATGAATAGTGGAGTTCTCATATCCCCTAATAGACATTTCAAAGCATACATATTACCTTTTTATAGTGCTAGAAAAATTATGATTTCCCCAAAAGTTGAAATTGACAACTTTAGTGTCCCATTTAAATTGATTTATTTCAAGTGTTTTAGAATATTTTTCATAATATTTAAGTAAAATAAAAAAGTAATTTTAAGTTAAAAAGTTAAAATAAATCAAACATAAAAAAATTTAATTTACAAATCAAAAGTTACAAGCTTATTCAAATAGGCCGTTTATAAATGACTTGACTAGGGTTGTTCGTGATTATGGTTAAAAAATCAAATCAAACTACAATCCGAACCAAACTGATTTAAAAAATTGATATTTGGCGTGATTTGGTTAGGTTTGGTTTTAAAATTTGAAAATCGATACTATTTGGTTTGATTTTTTGTTTTCCAAAAAAAACCCGCAAAAATAACCAAACTGAAGCGATAATTTTTTTATATATATATATATATATTTATTTTTTTTATAATTATTTAATATTGTGCATAAGTAATATATAATATTTTGTTAAATTTTAATTAACTTAAGTCTTTAACTTTATCATCTTTTAAGCCCAAAAATTAAATTTTAGCCAAACTATTAAAATCCTACTTTTGTCTTTACCTACCCTATCTCACATCAGATAATCACACTTTCCTTAAATTGAATCATTTTGTTTGTTAACAATAACTATACTATTGTTTAATTGAATTCACAATGGCTTTCGATGAATTTTTCATGTACTAGGTGTCTATATCTATCGAAATGCGTATGCCCTCAACATATTTATTACTTTCAAATCGGAAAAACCAAAAAAAAAAAAAACCAAATCAACACTAACTAAACTGATGTTTATTTTTTTCGTTTGATTTGATTTGATTTTAAAATTTTAAAAACCATCTAAATTAATTTTATTTTAATTTTGACCAATAATCGATCTAAACCGAACCATTAACCCCTGAATTTACCATTGGACAAAAACCTTTTGAGTTGATCCTAAATAGAGTAACAAGGAACTCATTGTCCATTTTTGGATGGATGTTTTTGTCAAAAAGTTGAAGGGGGGAAAAGTTGTTAAGTCTTGTTAGTCAAGTCCAAGAATTTGGAGGTAACAAAAAGTTTTTCCCACTAATATATATAATGGGAGGCTTTCACATCAACCACATTTTGCTTTTAAGTTATATTATGATTATTATTATTATTATTATTATTATTATTATAAAGATCTTTACATATATCAATATAATAAATATTTTCTACATTGTTAGTAAATATAGAAATATTATTTGTATACTAAAATTTTCGATCATTGAAAGCAATCTTTACAACAATGAGAATCTCCACGCAACAACCTCTACTATGATAAAAATGGATAATGAATTTATAAAGGTTTTGATAGTTTTAATGTATTATGAAATAAGATATTTAAGTAAAATTAAAAATTTTAATTTCTAATTCTTTTTGCAAACTTCATTGTTCATAGTTGTGACAAAAAGTGCTTTATAAACTAATTCAACCAACCTCATAATTAAAGCAAAAAAACTTATTTACACGATTAATAATGGGATAAGGGCCTGAAAAATATTCCAACTTTGGTCGAATTTGTTGTTGCAGTACTAAACTTTCATGAGGACCTATTACCTCCCTAGATTATTTAATACCGTATTTTTAAACATGTATATTTGCCCACGTGGACATAGAAAATAATGCAAAATTATAAATAGTAATGTGTCCACGTGGGCATATATATACATTTAAAATACACTATTAAATAGTTCAGGGGGTAAAAAATACGGTAAAAAAGTCTAGGGAGGTAATAGATCCAACAGCAAATCCGACCAAAGTTGGGATATTTTTCAAACCCTTATCCCATTAATAATTGTATACAATCAAAAAAAAAATTATAATGATATTGTATGTCTTGATGTTTTTGAATGTATAACAAGGTATTATTATAAAGAATGTATAGTATAACATAACACGAATGTTAATTGGGTGGAAATTTTGAATTAAACCTAAATAAAACTAAGTTATTATAATAAAATATTTTCACAGAGAATAAAAATTATAGAAAAGTTTAACGGTATATAAAATATTCAATTCATTCATGAATCAAATCCTTAACAATAGCCAATTGATTAACTAAAAGTTAATTTTAAAAAGATCTTATTAATTTAGGACATTAATAATACACAAAATCGAATCAACCGATAAACACCGCTAACATAATAATATATATATAAATGTTGAAGTTCAACAACGCGTTTACATTTTAATTATTATTATTTTGACTAATTCTTTTGTAATGAAGATCAACACACTTTCACTTGCAGTCAAAAAAGTTAGCACTTTCATATCATTATTTATTATTTCTCCCCACATCCCCCCTACCCTTTTTTTTTACAATGCACTTTTAAAAAGAGAATTAATTATAAGAATAAAATTAAAAAATAATTAGTTTTATTTTACTTTTATAAATTGATAAGTTAAATATGACAATTATTTTAATAATATGTGAAATATATCTATTTATTATAATACTCATATTAATTGATATAATTCTCAGATCTTGAAAAATATTTTGAAAATTAGTAAATAACATTGATGATAAAACGTGAAAACTAAATATTTTTCTCTTCATTTGAGAAAAAAGTGATAAGTAAAAGTGAAATATATTTTTAGTATAATGAACAAGTAAAGAAAAACAGAGGTAGATTGATGCATACTTCCTTTCAAACCTACTGCAACAACAATTTATCAGTATAATCCACAAAAAATAAAAATCATTCAGATATTGTGTATATAAATTTCAACTCTATCTCAGAGGTAAAGAGACATTTAATATTTCAAACATGTTTAGATAAATTAAAATTACTTAGAATTTGATATTTATAATTTACTTAAGCAAATTCTTTTTTCAAAAAAAATAAAATAAAAATTAAAGCACATTAAAAACTTTATTGAGATTTTGAGTAGATTATTTTTCTTCAAAACCTTACATCATGCTCTATGCTAAGTTGTCTTCCACTTAGTCAAAAGATCAACAAAAAAGAATACTATATAATTTAATTTAGTTCTCATCGACTTGCACTGTGATGAGATGATTGAAAGTCTTCCATACTTAATTAAAAATTTAAATCTGAGTATGAAAAAATTATATTAAAACTATCATTCTTAATACTGAATTCTATAGTACTTGAATCTGAATTAATCAAACTATAATAGAAATAATAAATTTTGAATAAAGATTAAAAAATAATTTGAATAAAGATAAGAGTATAGTTATCCTCCACAATGAAGACAATAGAGTAGAGTCCACTAAGAAAAATAAATAAAGATGAAGAGAAAGTGGAAAATCCACTTTGAAGGCTGACAAAAATTGTGAAAATCTAGGTTCCCATTAACACATACAGAGTATAGATAGCTTTTTTCTTGTTAGACAGAATCACATCCATGCAAAGGCCCTAACTTTAAGTTGACTCCCATTTCTCCACCCACCTCCTACCCCCTACCCATACCCAATCTATTACTCCCTCAATCGACCTGTTCGCTATACTAAAAATAGTTCCTCAATAATACTTATTTAGTTTTAAAAATTAAGAGATAATTTATTTTTTATATCCATTTTATCTTTGTTATTAAATACTTCTTCTGTTTCATTTTATGTGAGATAGTTTGACTCGGTACAGAGTTTAAGAAAGAAAGGAAGACTTTAAAAACTTATGGTCCAAAATGAATAATAGAAATTTGTATGGCTGTAAATCAATTTATCAAGTATAAAATAAACATTTTGTAGTTAATTGTTACTTAATATACAAATGTGTCATTCTTTTTTGAACGGATTAAAATGAAAAGTAAGTCACATAAATTAGGATAAAGGGAATACTATTTATCATGTAACACATCTCTCAAAACATTAAATTTAATAAAGTCAAAAGATAAAATAGTAATATTACTTCTAGTATTTATTGTTTCATAAGGGGTGTGTCAAGTCAATATTAGACAACTATTATTGAACATAGAGAGTACTATTTTTTCCGTCTTTTATTAGTTCATTACTTTAATTTTACACGATATTTAAAAAATTATAGATAAAAATATAATTTTATTAATTCACCCTTTAAAAACTACTTGAAATTATATAAATAATGAACTCTTTCAAAATGAATTAATTGAAAGGGTAATATATGAAATTTTTAATTAATATTTTGTTGACTTAATAAGGTGATCAACTAATATGAGATAACTATTTTTAATATAATGATCAACTAATATGAAACATAGAAAGTATTATAATTATTATTTCTAATTTGATTAATTTAAATTCATATCGTAAAAATACAATTTGAAACTCATTTGCTTATTGTAATATCATTTATGTTTAGAACAATTTTTGAACATCCATCATGATGGAGTAAGACTATGAATTCGAATCTCATCGTCATCAGTTAAGACATTGACTTCTAGTAGTTCAATAAAAATATAATTTGAAGCTCATTTGCTTATTATAAATATCGTTTTATATTCAAATATCCATCACAAAACAAGTAAGACGTTGAATTCGAATCTCATTGTTATCGAATAAGATGTTGAATTCGAATTTTACCACATCATATAGAATTGGCATAATACATAAAGAGGACCTTTAACTTGGCATCAATTCACAACTATGACCCTAAACTTTGCCAGTGCACAAGTAGGCACTTTAACTATCACAAATTTAAACAATTAAACACTCGTATATCCCAGGCAAAGTGCGTGATATACAAATGCTTCTACGTGGCTGCCAACTAATTAAAATAAATACACGTGGATTTTTCAATTAAAAAACTGAAAATAAAAATAAAAGGCCTAATACATAAAGAGGACCTTTAACTTGACATCAATTCACAACTATGACCCTGAACTTTGTCAGTGCACAAGTAGGCACTTTAACTATCACAAATTTAAACAATTAAACACTCGTATATCCCAGGCAAAGTGTGTGATATACAAATGCTTCTACGTGGATGCCAACTAATTAAAATAAATACACGTGGATTTGTCAATTAAAAAACAGAAAATAAAAACAAAATAAATATCAATTAACAACTTTGACCCTATGCTTAGAATAGAGAACAACGTTTTCCTCTTTCATCCTTCGAATCAAAGGTAAAATTGTTCAAGAAATTGTGAAGAAAGAGAGGAAGATGGCAAAAGTTGTTGGAGAAATTAAGAAAGAAGAGAGTAAAGTGAGATTTTGATTTAAAAAAGGGAAATATATATATATATATATATGAAAGAGATTCATTAAGGGTAGAAGTGTCATTTAAGCGTTTTTTTACTGTTGGGGGACTTTATTTTTACCACTGACGCGCCTAATTGAAGTGTGTTTCACGCACTTTGCCATGTAGGATTAGAGTGTTTAATTGTTAAATTTTTGGATAGTTGAAGTGCCTACTTGTGCACTGGCAAAGTTTAAGGTCATAGTTGTAAATTAATGTCAAGTTAAAGGTCATCTTTATGTATTATGTCTATAGAATTCAAGTCAATCTTCAAATATCAGATCATGAAATTTGATCTTCAAATATTTTCAAAAGTCATTTTTTACTTACAAAATTTTAATTTTTTTTTGCTATAATATGCTGTCTAAACCCAACTTTAAAAACTCAAATTTCCATATTTTTTTTTCTTTTTTTCTTTTTTCATATTTTTACTTCAAAATCTACCTAAAACAATCTTATTCATTCCGCCGCGATCCATTTACCCTCATTATTATTCCTGACTTTGGTAGAACCAAAAAGCTTACAATAACTAAAGAAGACCATTAATTCTTCCCCCACTAAAATTCAAAGCTTTTGTTATCTCTTTCATTAATACTTCTTCATCTTCTTCTTCTTCTTCTTCTTTTCTCTTTCATTCATCTTTCACCAAAATTTCAACATTCATATCACAAAATTCAGCCATGTTTGTCTATCTCACATATCTTCATCAAAAACCCATCTGAAAAAACCCAAAATCCCCAAAAAAATCCGACCCATTTACCCATTTTCAGCCATGTTTAGCTATCTCATACTACATCAAAAACCCATCTGAAACCAGAAATTGTTCCGACCCATTTTCATCGATAAACCCGACCCATTTATCCATTTCTGTATTTAGGGATAGAGATGTACAAGAACCAGTTACAGGAGTTAGCACAGAGGAGCTGTTTCAATTTGCCCTCTTATGTATGTATAAGAGAAGGTCCTGATCACGCGCCGCGCTTTAAGGCCGTCGTTAACTTTAACGGCGAGAGTTTTGAGAGCCCTCATTACTGCTCAACACTCCGGCAAGCTGAACACGCCGCCGCTGAAGTTGCACTTAACGCCTTATCTAACCGTGGTCCTTCTCACTCTCTAGCTGCACGTATACTTGTAAGTATATATATTTATATTCGTTTTTTATTGCTGTACCGTTAGGGTTCCGGCGGCATTTTTGCTGTTCTTCTCCGCCGGAGTGTTGCTAATGTGCGCCGTACGTGTTGACTGTGTTAATGTGCGCACTATCGTCCTTTTTCGAGCTCTGGACCGGAATTAATGACTCCGGTTTATGAGGTTAGTTGGGGAAATTAATGGTATTGAAATGACCAAAATGTCCTTTGTCCTAGTTTTAGATATTCGCATTATGTGCCGACTAAATCGAAACCAAGTACACACATTTGCTTGTAATGTCATGTTTGACTTTACGAGAGTTAAATTGATTACTTTTAGTGACTAAATTGGATAGATTAACTCAATATTTTACGAATTAAAGTTTAAATACTAAACAATTATAAGATAAGTATTACTTCTCCATTACATTTTACGACTTGATATGGTACTCTCTCTGTCCCTAATAACAGTGATTGACATAGTGAGTTTATCATTTTATCTATATTAATTATGAAGTGGATGAATTAAAAACATAAGATTTTTAAGAAGTTCTACATTTTTTAAAATAATTAATTGACGGTATAATAAGTAATTTTTTTTTGTCCTTTTTGATTTGTCAAAATGGACAAGTAATTAGGGACAACTGTAAAAGAAAAAGTGGACAAGTTATTAGGGACAAAGGTATTTAAGAAAATAAAATAAAATTTGAAACTTGTGATCTGAGATAATCGTTTAATCATTTCAACAGGGGTAAAAAGGAGAATTTTAAAGTTTAATTGTTTTTAATTATAGTAAGGTGACATTCTTTTTTGATCGACTAAAAAAGAAAAAGTGTCACATGAAATGAGCGGAGGAAGTACAATTTTTCAATTTTTCTCATGTCAATTTAATGAGTAAATATATTTTAAAATATTAATCAAAATTTATATAATTCGACCATCCAAAAGAGAATTATATAAATATTATCACTTTAATTGTTAACTACGAAATTAAATTACTTTGTTTGGTATAAATTTACCAATGTACTTGTTAAAATGTAGGTGATATTTTTTTATTTTTTTTTATTTAGAAAAGTTGGGTAATTGAATGTAGTGGGAAAAAGAAAAAAAAAATTCTAATGGGAAGTTTCTTGGAGGGACCATAATTAATATGGGTTTTCTTGTCTTTATACATTTGCATAACAGCTGTTTTGGGTCTTCTTGTACTGTTTTGATAATTAATTTCCTTAAATGAGGGTATTTTAGTAATTAATTATTATATATATATTTAGAAGTTTTAATTTATTTTTATTTTTTATCCCAAGTGATTTTGCATATTAAATTTTGCTACCTACCTTACAGTATTTATTTTATTATTAAAGACCCATAATAAATAAGTGTAGAAATTGTAGATAAGACCTGTCAAATTGGGTAGTAGGAATCAGTCAACATTTGAATTGTGTTTAATAGATATAAATTATGAAATAATTAATATTTTTTGAAGAGGTTATGTGATTAAGACATGATTAAAAATTACTGAGTTCCTACTAATTAATTTATATTCTACTTGATTAACTTGTTGAAATAAGTATTATTGCATTGGGTTAATGAATGTGACAAACCGCGTATGCTCGGGGTGATTTCCTCTCATCTACCTAAATATTGATGGACAGAGTTATCTGTTACATGTGTTGATAGGAAGTAATAGGTACTTAGTCGGATACTTGAGGTGTTGCAAGTTGCGTCTGCCACCACACTTATAAGAAAGTGGTGGTGGCATTCGGGGCAACTGTCTAAGCTCAGGTGATTTCTTCCCATCTGTCCGAATTTTGATGGACAAAGTTACTTAGCTCATCTGTCTAAATCTTAGTGGATGTAGTTACCCATTGCATGCACGGCCGGAGGTAGCATTCATGATACGTGTTTGACTGAATCTAGTAGTTTTAGCCCAAATCATGTACTACATAATTCATTAAATACGGACAAGAAATAGCACTTGAGGTTGCCATCCTAGAATTCTGAATTCATAAAGTTTAAATTCTTGATCCGCCTCTATGTCGTGTGCTTAGGTACTCGTTTGAATAGTCAATGTGTCGCAAGCTGCCCCGGTCACTACCTTTATTAAAAAAGATGAATGTGGCAAACTTTGAGTTTGGCACATGTAAGTTCAGAGGTTAGTTAATTTGAATCTAGAATTGCTTCTATATTTATGGAGCATGACAGAGACTGAACACATGGGCATTGTTGACTTTTATCATGTGTGTGAACTCTTTCTCATTCATATAATTTATAATATTGAGGGCAAGTATATGACATAATACTAATAATATTGGGTATTAAGGGGGAGTTTGACCATGACTTTTTTGTTTTTTATTTTTTTCTGGAGTTGAACTCCATAAATCATGTTTGGCCATAAAATTCCGGAATTCAACTACACCAAAAAGCCGTTTATGCTTCTTATTTTTCCACTCCAAATTACTCACAAAAATTTAAAAACAAATTCAATTTCTATTCATGGCCAAATGCAACTATTTTTATGATCAAACGCCCCCCTAAGTTTAAGGTATTTGATTCAGCATGACAATTGGAGAAAAAGTATTTAGCTAAGCTTCATATTTTTGGCATTTGTCTCCCTATATATCTTGGAAGAAGCATCTGCATGTGACTGTCCACTTCCATGAGGTTTCTTCCATAAATGCCATATTCCGTTTTAATTTGTTTGTCTTAGTTTAACTTGGTACGGAATTTAAGAAAATAAATAAAGACTTTTGAATCTTGTGGTATCTTTAACTAATATATGTGTAATGTACCAAAATGTCCTTTAATCTTGTGATTTTAAACATGTCTATGTGTGATGTTGATATGTAAGAGTTGCCAATTAGGAAACAACATTCTTTTCGAAACAAATGATAAAGAAAAGTACAACAACCAAATTGAAACAAAGGAAGTATAAAATTGGCATATGCTTCATTTTATGTGAGACTATTTAAATGAACAGTTACTTTGATATGGTGATTCTTGACAGATACTAATTTAACTTGAGGCTAGTGAAAGTTTTTGGTGTAGAAAAATTATTCACTCTGTTTTTCCACCTCATTGAACATACTCCTGCAAATTGATTTGGATCACATACTAGTTATGTAGAGATTCGGTATCTCAAGGGATCCTGGAAAATGTTTTACAGGAAAATAAGTGGGCTTGTATTCAGTATGTAAGCAAAAAAGTATTATCCTAAATGCATATGTATATAATCTTAGACAATCACTACGGGAGACTGGTGGGGGTGCAGGTGCGGGGTGGTGGGGAGGACACAATAAATGTGGAATGGTACTTGTAGAACTTGTTATTTTCCTCATTTTCAAGGAAATAGTTTTCATTGAGAAAATGTTCAAAAAGTTTTGATCAACCAAGCATGAAAAAATTGAAAAACATTTTCAGTAAAATGTTTTTTTCCTCAGTACCAAACACACCCTATACTGCAGCATTGTTTGTACAATGAAGTATTCATTGTATAAGTCACTAATTTCTCGTGATGACTATAAGTCACTGGTTTGATGACATTGCTGAAGTTCTGTTGTTTTCTTTGTTGGATGAACTCAATTGTAGGATGAAACAGGTGTCTATAAAAATCTGTTGCAAGAGATAGCGCAAAGAGTCGGAGCTCCTTTGCCTCAGTACACAACCTATCGGTCAGGACTTGGCCACCAACCCGTGTTTACAGGAACGGTAGAATTGGCTGGAATCACATTTACTGGTGAACCTGCCAAGAACAAAAAGCAAGCTGAGAAGAACGCTGCCCTGGCAGCTTGGTCATCGTTGAAACAATGTAAGGCTCCCACTCCTTCAAGATAATATTTACTTTGAGTAATTGCGCAGAGTTTTATAGTCAATATGTTCTGCATATGCTGCTCATAATCTGTGTAACGGTGCACGGAATTTGTGTGGTAGTAAGTTCATACGTGTTACTCCTTTTTATTCCGGAAAAAATGTGTCTTTCCTGTGGTTTCTTTATGTTCTGTATTGCTAGGGTAAATGATTGTCTCTGTGTGACCAATAGGTCACGGATTTGAGCTGTGTATTGAGCCGCTCATTCTTGTGTCAAAGCAGACTGCCTACATTACATCACACCCCCTTGGGGAGACCCTTCCCTGCACCCTGCATGAATGCAGGATGCTTTGTGTACCTGGATGCCCTTTTATTACAAGTGTATACAGTATCTGTAACTTGTAAGTATCAGCGATTGGAGAGGAAAAGGTTCTGTATATGTCACTGCTAATTTTTATATATTCAAATACTTCAGTATCGTTCTCCTTCGTCTTTTGGAGGTTTAGCCACTGTAACCTTTGCACACAATATGTTAATGTAGAAGAAATAGGACAAGGGGAAGAAAGAAAGAAAGTAGTATTCTAATTGTCAATCAGGCCTGGGATAGATAATAAGATGAACTATTTAAAAGATTCTTATCAATTACCTTAGTAAGCAACGTGAATTTTGCTTGTGTTAGATACTGAGATGCTAGAATACGTGAGTTCTTCCATTTAAAGCTGCGGCACAGTTTCCTTTTCCTTGTAATACATGCAGTCATCTGATTCTTAGCTAGTGTTCAGCTAACAGATTTTCTTGCTTGTGTTAACTTGCTCAGTCTGATTTTCGATTGAAAATTTCAACATGAATTGGGAAAAAAAGGTGGAGGGGGGAGGGGGGTGGATACAAAAAGGTCAATACAGAAGGCAACTAGTTTATTTCCTTTATTCCCATCAAACCTTTCATGTAGAGTCTTATCCGTTCACTTCTTGCCCGCAAGAAAATTCTCTAGCTCATCGGATGAGCAGCTTATACTGTTGCATCTACGGCCTATTGCTTATAGCTCATATTCTCATGCTCATTTGATATATAGAATAACTTGTGAGATTCAGGTTAATCCTGAAAGGATGGTAGTGTTTTTTGGCTTAAGGAGTATTGATGAAAATAAACATTTGCCAAAAATATAAAAGCGGGAACTGTACATTCTATCTTTACAAGGTAGGTGTAAGGTCTACGTACACTCTACCCTTCTCTGACCCCACTTGTGGGATCACATTGGGTATGTTGTTGTTGTTGTACATTCTGGCCTTATGGTTTAAACATATTTGACTGGGAATCAGACTGGGATGCATAAACATCCAAAGACAGATCTTCACACTAAACCAGCGCAAATGTTCTTGATACATTTATGCTTAAACTAATCCAAACACTTTACCTGAAATTACTTTTCAACATCTAAACCTAAACGAAAATCCAAATGCCACCTCACTTTACATTTTCGTCTTTAAGATTCATGTTGCCTTTTCGACCCGCCTATCAGAACTTAAGAGCTTCTGGTTGGCTCATCCATCATGGAAATGTGTTCTGTTTCTGATGATTCCTTATTAGTACAAACTTCCTTTAGCTCCTCATTATGCTACTTCATATTATAAATATATTTACATAATTGCTTCTTTCTGAAAATGTGGAACAAGTTTCGCGGGCAATAAAAGGTTTGTTTCTTTACAGTGGCACAGCAAGATGCAAGTTTATCATCTGAACTGGAGAACAACGACGAGCAGGAACAGATCAGAATAGCAAGAGCCTTACTGAATTACCGTTTGAAGGAACAGTTAGAAATGGCCAAATCCGGAAAGGTTCCAATACCATTCCAGAAGAAGTTTCCAATGCCATCTCCTCGACCATCAAGTCCACAGCGTCCTGCAGTCACGACATCCAAAATACTCCCCTTAATCTGCCCGAAAACAGTTAATCGTTACAGATCGTCCTCCACGACAATAAATGACAGCCATTCCTCATTATCACAGCCGCTGCCCCAATCACAAACTTCCTCATCAGAAGGCCGCACAGTTTCCACCCGGATATCTCCTGCTCCATATATGCCAGTTAGACAATATACTAGGACACCTTACCATGGTATTGCTCCGCCTGTTACAATTAGAACAGCCGTGCCAGTTTTCTCTGCACCACCTCGTCCACAACCTACCGGATGCCCAGCTCAAATGATGCAGGCCCGACCAGTTCGAGTTGCACCACCTGTCTGTATTAGGCAGGCTATCCCGGTATATGCTGCTCCACCAGTCAAAAAGGAAACTGTGGCACATGCTACTACTACACTAAGCAGGCCATCAGCTCAACCTGAGGAAACTGTGGCACGAGCTACAACTGCTCCAAGCAGGCCCTTAGCTCAGCCCAAGGAAACTGGGACCAATGCTGGCACTGAGGTTGATGAATCAACGGCAATGAAGTGCTTGGAGGAGCTCAGTTTATGACAGTGGCTTGGTCCTTTGAATCTACCAATACCTATGTCAAACATTTTTGTTGTCTTCTTTTAGTGCTTGGTGCTTGAACAAACAAAGGGAAATGAAATGCTTGGGAAGTTCAGAGAATGATAGTAACTTTGGACATAGTTAAGCTATTGATATCTATGTTAACATTTCTGTATCTACTAGTATAATTTTGCTTTCTTTTGTTCCCTTTCCTATTTTAATGTTCCTTTCTATTTCTTTTGCATGTTGTTCCATGCTGTGTTGTGCCGAGGGCATACCGGGAACCTCTCTACCTCACAAAGGTAGGGGTAAGGTCTGCATGCGATCCTCCCTTTCTTAGAATTCACTCGTGGGATTACACTGCATATGTTGTTCCATTATCCAAACTCATATTTGATGCAGCTACGATACAACAACAACAGAGATACAGCGTAAACCCACAGGTAAGGTCCGACGAGGGTGATGTTTAGACCTTATGAAGGTGGATTAATTATATACAACTTTACCTTGCATTTTACTAGAACCTATTTTCATGATATGAACGCTTAACTCATAACCTCTTTGATCACATAACAACTTTTATCATTATGTCAAAGCTCCCCTTACGTAACAAGATACTTTGCATTTCTCTTAGAGATTGTTTTGATGATTATTTGAACTTATGACCTCTTAACTACATGACAATAATTTTTATCGTTGCACCAATACACCCTTTCAGTATTGAACTATAATTACAGAGCTTTGGGTTCAATTCCGAGCTCGAAAACTTCAAATCACTTACTACCTTACTAGCAAACCCTGTAGAACCACAAAGCCACCAACAACAACAAGAACTTACTGGAGTGTACATAGATCTTATCACTACCCCGTGAAAGTAGAGAGACTGTTTCTGAAGTACTCTCGTAATATTACAAAACCAAACATTTAAATAAAAAAACAAGTCATAAATTTTTCAACCTACTTAGTCAAATAAAGGATTGAACAACATCCTATTAATCAAATGTGACTCTGTCTAAATCTTCTAACACAAACCTAGAAAGATAGCACAGTACATTATGGTTCAGTAGCAATAAATTCTTTGGCTATTAAATTCAAACAGAAGCAATGTATGGTCTATGGACCCCTATATATTGCAACATTTGTCCAATATTTAATCGAAACTTCTATTGTCCTTGTAACAATAATATAGGAAACATTTTTTAAAAAAATTGGACCATTTTTAAGATTGAACCATGAGAATACTCATTTGGTAATTGAGTTGTGTTCTTCATTTATTATGTATGAAACTACTTCTTGTCCTTCAAATTTATCATCCATTTGTCACTTGTGTACAATACTCCTTCATTCTTAACCAGAAGTCTCGAGTTCAAAGAATCAAAATTGTTGGGTATGGACTACAAAGTCGCTTTTATGAGGAAGCATTTCACCCTTACTGTGGGACTTCATGATGTGAATCCAAATTTAATCGAGTCCTTGTAATGTGTTTAATTGATTAATGGAAACTTCAAATAGAGTTGTATTCTAGTGTATAGGGGAAATTTGATCAAAATATTCTTTCATTTAAACATGGCTGAAACTTTTTTATGATTGCTATACTTTTGTTTGTTTGTTTGTTTTCACTCGGTGTATTGTACTTGTATTGAGGCTCGACTAAATTTAAATTTGCGTAAAGGCTCGAACCCGAAACTTGTGTGTAAGATTGCTATGCATGGACTCCCATACTACAGCCACCTCTAATAGAGTGACATCTGTCAAGGTATTAAAATCTTAGGTAATACTACATGAAACACTACAAAATGTCTTTTTCCTCATGGATCCCAAAACCAATATAATGGTCACTATAATAATTGCAATTTCATCTCATCACCATAAATGTAAAAGATTCAAATTTGTATTTTTATAAATAAAAAAAAAGTGAGAATATGAATATTCAATTCAAATTATTATTATTTTAAAAAATAATGAGTATGTAGTTTAGAATCTTTATAATTTCATTTTTACAAACTTTGACACAATCAAAAAAGAATAAGCGATATATTCTTAATACCTTTCAGCGCCTGTAAATCCTGAGAGAGAAGCCTAGAACAGTAAAATATATAAGAAAAAATTATCATAAAAAAAACTCAGTACAACTTTATCACTAAAAGAATTTAAGCATTCAATCTAAAACTTCAAACGATATGAGTGAAATAATATAAAATTGGTATATGCTCCCTTTAAAAAAACTTTATTATATATAATTATAATAATATAACAATAAGTCAATAAGGGACAAATGATATTTTTTCTAACAAAAAGATCCTTACCTGATCTCTTTACCCCATATTTAATGGTTAGTGGACTTAAGCTTTATGGTCGGAAGGTAAATTTTATAAATTGATCACTGTTTAGTTCTTATAAATTTAAAATAGTTATTATTATTGATTTTCAGTTTCACAAGTAAAATTTCAGAATATTATCGTAGAGTTTTTCTCGTGAAGTTTTTGATTCAATCGAATAACATAATCAAGAAGTGGTTAGTAAATGCTATTTTTAGTGAATTTCAATTTCAGAAGTAAAATTTTAGAATATTATCGTAGAGTTTTACTCATGAAGTTTGTGATTTAATATAATGACATAATCAAAAAGTGGTTAGTGAATGTTATTCTTACGAAAATTAATAGGGTATGAAAATGGGCGTAGTTCACATCTAGCCAATTTTGAGATCACCGTTTAAGTTATATTTCAAATGTGTAAAAATTTACAAGTTTACCCACTTTAAAACAAATGTCTGAAGTTTCATATGGTTGAATTAAGTTTAGAGTCGTTTTTACTTAGAACATTTAAGCAAAAAATATCTGAATTTCTGTCACATATAAAACTTTAGAATATGATTTCGAAATTGGTACTTATTGAAAAAAAACAGCCTATCTACCAAACATGAGATAGAGGTAAGATCTGCATTTACTTCATTCTTCCAGACTCCACCTATGAGATTCCACTGAGTATATATAATTGTATTGTTATTATCAAGGGTTCATCAAAAACGATATCTTTACCTTCACGTGATAGGGATAAGATTATCGAGGGTCCATCGGAACGGCCAAAATATAAAGTGTGATAAACAAGCATGTCATATCCAATGTGTAAATGGTGGGCCCAAATTTGCACTTCAACAACACCAACCCAACTCAGCATTCTATTGATTCACGCAAGATGGGCCCATTTATAGGCCCAGATAGAATTGGGCCCACTTAAAGGTGAGGACTTTGATTGGACCATAGTGGGGCCCAAAAAGGAATTAAGGAAGCACTGGATTTTATTCCTTTTCTATGAGAAAAGGAATGGCTCTTGGCAAAAGTAAAGATGTGAACCCTCCACCCATTACAATTTTTAAAAAAAAATATAAATAAATAATCCCTCCGACTCAATATATGTGACACTTTTCGAATTTTGAAATTCAAACAAATCTTTCCTTTACTATAATTTTTTCATATATCTTTCAGAAATTCTAAAATGTCGATTATTGTGACTTATAGTATCCTTCCTCGGTTGCCTTCGTCCGGTAGGTCACTCGCCCTCTGTAATTTCCAAATATGTAAATTTCATTTTAAATTTTCCAGTCCTGATTCTACGATCAAGGTTAAACTATTTGACTTTCGAAATTTGAATTGTATGTATAAATTGTGATAAAGATTAATTAGGGGGGGAGAAAAGAAGGGGGACAAAGTGGAAGAATGTTAATCCCATCAATCTATCTAAAAAGCTAAAGTTAAGATTGTAAAAAAAGAAAAAAAAGAAGAATACAAAAAAACCTATGTTTGACTTTGGGCAATGCTCATCATAAAACATTGATTGTACAACAAAGAAATAGAACTCATATTGTCCCTATTATGGTCCTTCCTAGTCAATCTTTGTAAATATGTCATGTCATTTTGGGACATTCTCTCAACAAATTTACACTTCTTTAGGTACCATCTTTTTTAACATGTTGCTTTGCATATAATCATTCTTGTTTGTTGAAATTTCCCTCAATTGTTTTGTCATATCACAAATTGATAAAAGGAGAAACATAACATGTTGAATCTCATATGACATAATAATACAAAATTTGCAATGATACTCTCATTGAATTAATTAGTTACTATACAAAGTTGTAATGTGAGTTGTTCAATATGACTTACTCTGTTCAAAATAATTTAGATTCATCATAGGTAACTAATATATTTCAAAATGAACACTAAATTTATTATGCATTACTTTAATGAAGACACGGGGAAATTAAGCAATCAACCTCACATACATGAAGCAAAATTAAGTTGATCTCCTAGCGAAGAAGGGTGCGAGAAAATAACTTTTTGATTTCCTCTGATATTTATTAATAATGCAATTTAGACAGATGTTTTAGAAATTACTATTGTTATACAAGTTTCGAACACTAACCTCAATGTGTTGGACATAACTATTGAACTAACAAGGACCAATGCTCTCACTATTTTGTATTTTTTGCATTATCCACATAACAAAAGAGTATCCTATTTTAAATAAGTACTTACAAACATGGGGGAAAAAAATGTCAAAAAGGTTAGATTCTTTTACTTTGAAATCTTAGATGTAATTTGCACTTGGTTTAATGATTTTTTGGGGTTGAGGTGGAAACAAAAGCAAGTTTTCTTTAGAGGGTGGAGTTGAATTCAAGCTTTCAACAAATTATAGCAATTTCAAAGAAAAGAAGAAGTTTCAATCATAGCATATATAGCTTTGTCAACTAATTTTGTTGAATTCTTAGCCCTTCTTGGAAATCAAATCAATAAAATGACAGCATGGACAAGAGCTAAAACTTTATGTAATGTCTGTGTGGTACTAGTAATGATCTCATCATGGATTGGTCAAACTAGATGTCCCTCTATATTATTTAATCATTTGATATATTGTAGTATACTGGCTCGATTAATTTTAATTTGCATCTAATAATTAAGTTCACTAATGAAGTAAAGTACTTCTTATTCAATGTTGGATTTAGAATTTCTCTCTTTGAAAAGGGTAGCTCCATTCGATTCTTATCAAGAACCTTTAACATTTTAAGGGATCGAACCAGGAACATAATGCCTCTCTGCACCCTCACCAAGATTCACATTCATCGTATTATAATTTTTTAAAAATTATCATCTTATATTCAAATTTGATTAGTCTAACCAATAATTTAGATTCACATCGAAAAAATCGTTTTATATATGGATGACCAAAGACTTTGAACCATAAAAGGGGGTGCATTTAAATTTTAATGGGTAGTTGAAAAACTCATACTAATAGCCGACTAATTAGTTGGATTAGTTCTATAGTGAGTCTAAACAAAAAAGTGATTTTGTAAGATCTTCATTAAATTAAATAATCACTTTTATGTATATTATTGTACGTACATCAAAGTCTTATATTTAATTTAAAGTTAATAATTTTTTTTATAAATCTCTTAATAATGTAACTTCTTTTTTAAAAAAATTGTGCTTGTTTAGCTTAAAACATGCAATAATACTCATATTAAGAGATATTTGGACGGATTAGTATAACAACCTGATTACATGGAAAGATTAGAAAAACAAATCTCAATAAGTAATGTCGTGGAACGTCATGTCAATTTACGATCTTTATTCTTAGCTACGACTTATGAATTTTGATGATCATAAATATTCAATTGTTATTGACAATACATGTTGAGTCCATAAATACGCATGTGAATATTAATTATAGATCACATGATATATATAGTAAGATAAAAGAGAGTTTTTTTGAATTAACAAATTCATCAACATAATCCATACTTTTTCGAAATTGATTATATTCTTTCATGAAATGGCGTTATTTGGAATATTGTAATATTTCATGAATTTATTGAGTAAAGACAAACATTTCATAAAAAGTAAATTAAATTGGTCATGAATGAGTGTGTTGGTTGGTCTATAAATAGAAAGACCAATTGAGATTTCATAGAAGCACTTAAAAAAATTGCACTATTTTTCAAATCTAAAAAGTGAATTCTCAAACTTAAAAATGAGAGTATTAGTGAATTAACATTTTTTAAAATATAGTTTAAAAGAATACTCGCCAATAACCCCATAAAAATCATAATTGTGGATGAATAATTCTCTAAAGATAGTATTCTACACGTCTCAAAACATCTCAAAACAATGTTAATATTTTTTTGATGTATTTTTTTTCTCCATCAAACCATTTCCCCCGATTTATTTTACTTTTATACATTTTGAATTTGCCAAAAAACCTGTATTTTAAATTGATTAAAAAGAAATAGATATAAACTTGCTATTATATATTCTTAGATTAATGATGTGAAGCTTTTCGAATTTAAAAAAAAAAATAGGTTCTTAGTTGGCCTAAACAAAATAGTATCATAGTAAGTTTTTTTTTTTTAATCAAATAATGAGTATCATAGTAAGTTAAAGTATCTTTAAACTGAATTAGCTTAATATTAAAATTTTGATATTGTATTCTTGAGGTATATAAACTATATATCCTCTCAAAAAGGATAACATAAATGGTATAAATTCATATTCACCAAAGCATATACTTTATTTTTCCACACTAATTTCACTCTTGTTCACATATTAAACCACTTATATATATATTCCTAGAATATTCATAATTTAATTTTTTTTGTTCTTTTTCTAAAGTTTCATTTGATACTAGAATATATTATCACAAATTAACTTACTAACAATAATGTAATGGATCTAGAATAAGAATGTTCTTTGAAAGTCATAAATCACTTCCTAACTATATCCCAAAAAAAAAAAAAAAAAATTAAAAAATGAACAAACAAAGTAAACCCTAATTCTTTTATTTTTTTTCCTAATAAAATAGACAATGATTGAATCTAAAAGATTGATCTTAACCATACTCTATTATAAAAATAAAAATAGTACAAAATAATTGTTAACTTTTTTTCTGTATTTGCTTTTCAAAAAGCTAAGCCATGTCGTTTCATACTAAAATTAAATAAAATAATACTAACACTTTTATATTATATAGTTTTTTTTTGTCAATTATAATATTGATTTAATTTTATACCACCTTACATTGCTGGCTTTTCTGTTTTCTAGGTCATCCGTGGGAAGCACGTGACATCTCTTTTTACGCATGCACTTTTATTTAAAAGCACTTGAAAATGTGATGTCATTTTAAAAGCTAATATAAAAGTTTACTCCATATATTTTTATATTTTTTGTGATGGTATATAACGTGGGTATATCGGGTATGATCATCAGATATGAAGTCATCGTTAATAAGGAGTGTTTTACTCTTTGAATTGGAATATTTCCATCGCAGATCAGAATGAATCGGACTTTAAAGTGTGAGCATTAACTGAAAAACGAAAAAATAAAAGAGTGTGAAGGGTATTAGATAAAGGGTAGATTAGAATCATAATTTAACCTTATAAGTCTTCTTCTTCTTTTTAGATATTTAGGTTGAAATTGACTAATATGATTAATCTGAAATTTGCATGGGATAAAAGTATTAAAATATTTTTGACGGACGATCGTTTAGTCAAGGTTGTATATACATCCCTTTTATCAGCTCTATACATCTTTCTAGTTTTGTTCGAGTCACTTAGCAAGAGAAAAGGCAATAAATAAAGAGTACAATCATCTCACTTGTCATATTTGAATCAAAATATGTAATTGACGAATAGTTTTTGCAAGGAATTTAAGTTATATGAATTGATAATGTAAATACTTTTACATCGCCATATTAAGTTAACATCTAACAAGAGGTAATTTTGTATAGCAAGCATGATAAAGTTAAAATATACCTAGAAGTAATTTTAAACATCAAGCGTGATACGATGACTTAAAAAACACTTCGGAATAATAACATAGTATAACGGATTAAATTGCATTAATAGTGCAGAGTGTTTCACAAAAAATAGACTTTACATAGTACTATCATTGTATTCAAGTCCTAACGTTTTTTTTTTTTAAATTCAGGCAAAATGTCTGACATATATCTGAATTTTGACCGAAATTGTTGTAACTAGTGTTTTAAAAGACTCTGTTGGGACTCGCCCTGGGGTGGGACTCTGGCAAAACGCCCTGAGACTCAAGTGTGGAACTTAGTTCTATAAGACTTACGCCCTAAACGCCCGACTGTACGCCTTGAGTATGCCCAACGCCCAACTCTCGGTGCTTGCCTAATAAATCTTAGATAAATTATGCATTAAACTCTTTAGTTATAAATGAATGATACTTCATAATTTTTTAAATCTATAGAGATAAAAAGATTGAGAGTAACTCAAATAACAAGTTGTAGTATCACATCTTTACTATTTGATAACATTGTGAAGGTGATTATACATTACGTAACATTTCTTTTAAAAATATGTAACAAAATTTTACTTTTCACTTATCATTGGTCTTCATGGTTTTGTCATAAATCTCAAAGTTATCATATTTTATTTAGCTATTTGAAGGTAATTTTATTTTTATTCACGATGGAGTGATGTTTTTACTATAATACTAGTAGGTTTTATTTATTATTTTCTTTTAGGGGGTTGAATTGTATAATATGATAAAAAATATATTTTTAGAAATAATGATTCTTTTATTATTAAAAAGTTAAGATATTAGATTATTTATACTTATATAATCATGTTAGCAGTTTTATTTTGTATGAGTTTCATTAATCATGTTTGTAATTATCTCAAACTTTGATGTATTTTTATAATTTTGTATTATTATATCATTATACTGTAAAACTCCCCGCCTTTTAAAACACTGGTTGTAACAATACCGAACTTTGAAAAGGACCTTTTACCCATCTGCACTATTTAATAGTGTATATGTCCCCACGTGGACATCATAAATATTGCATCATTATAAATAGTAATGTGTCCACGTGGGCACATATATACCTTTAAAATACACTATTAAATAATGCAGGGGTAAAAGGTCCTCCATAAAGTTTGGTATCGTAACAGAAATTTTGGCCAAAGTTAAAGTATTTTTCAGACTGTTTTCCCAAAAATTTCTAAACAATTATTGTTTGTGAGTGTAAATTGTATCGGAAATATGTATACTATGACTAACAAATCATTTAGTTTTACCGTTATAATAATTTGTCTTATGAACAATTATATTATAACCCATCTGAATGAAGTAGCGCGTTAAAGTGAGTGGGTAGAAAGACTTGATATCTTAAGAATGAATCAAGGAAATACTGATACTCCATCAATCAGTAATCCCTATGTTGAATACACGAGAGTAAAATCTATTTTTCATGACTCAAATTTGAGACTTTGAATTTACGCTAAATTAATTCAACTTACTATAAGGATAAAATATTTGTAATTTAAAGATTCTTTGTTTTAAAAACTCAAACGTAAGACATCTGGTTAATGAACGTTCAGAATAGTGGTGGGGGGTTGGGGTGGGGATGGGGGTGGGGTTGAGGAACCTTAGAAAATTGAGAATGATGAGATGGGGGAGGGAATAAAAGGGGGTATAGTTATCATGCGCATATTGCTTTTATAATGGGAAGTGTTGGTCTGGAATTAAGAAACCACTTTAATTTGTTATTTTCAAACAATTATTATTATTATCATTATTATTATATACTATACTTTTGGTCCCCTCACTCTTACATTCCTTCTAACACATTTCAAATATTATTTTTATTTTACTTTTAATATAATATAATATTAACCCCTTTGATTTTTCCTTTCACTTCTTACCCTTATATATATATTTTAATGAATATTGTAAGTTTATAATATGAGAATGAGTGTAGCCCTTGTATCATGATATTAGAAAAGGTCCAAGTTTTTAGTTTATTTATACATGTTGTAAATTAGTAATTTCGTTTCGTATTTTTTCAGTATTATTAATGGAATTCCAATATAAAATGAGTGAACTTCATGTGTTTGAATTATTAGAGGAGGTCTAAGTTTACTCATATTTTTTGTTACGATTTCAAGTTACATTCACATTGGAGCTTCATCAAAGATTAAGAGCAAAAACGAGACTTTTTTTCCTAACAATGAAGGTAATATGTAATGTACAATAGGTTTTAAAGTGGACCAAGCTAGAACAATGAGGAACCATGTAAGACGAGTTAGAGAACTATCGTCAAAGAAAAATACTAAAAGGGAACAAGGAAGTTGGACAATGACCTAGAGCCTTGTTACTTCATCCAAGATCATATCATAATCACGTTAACTTAAGTCAATTACCACTTAGAACTAACCAGAATTAATATTAAGGCATGTGTACACTTCATTCTCCAAACTTCATTACTACTAGGTATATTATTGTTATAATTGGTTACAAGATACCCCACCCCCCACCCCAAACATATTACTTTCTTTGAAATATTGAGAAAATGGAGAGCAAATTTATAATGTAATTGTGAACAAGACAAGAAGAAAACAAAGAAAAAAGAGATAACATGTAAGGTAATGATAGCAAGATTTTAACAAAAGTGAAAGGTAAGGAATGAGACATAACATCACTTATAGTTAACAAGAAGCTATTTGTGTGGGGGAAAAAAACTCTAAAGTAATTAAAGAAGACAAATCAAAGAACCCCACCTTGTTATTACTCTACTAATTATAAATCTGACTGCAAATTAGTGTAATTGTGAAGGGAAAAAGTTGGTTAAAAGTAATGGTAAACAGCAACACATCCAACTAATCCCACTAGATTAATATGGGAGAGAAATAGGGAGTACTATTAATTGTATAAAATATTGTTTTTTCCTATGAGAGATTAGAGGGAAAAATTGAAATCTCATGATTAAGATTGGGTCATTTAATTTAGCTAAAAAATTAATTAGTATTGTGTTGTCAATCAAAAACTTGAAAACCTTAAGTTGGACATGTGACTATATATTTGTTTCCCACTATTCAATCACTACTAACTAACTAGATTGATTTGTCCTTTCACCAACATGTTGAGTACTAGCATCTAGTTGTAGTAACTCTTCTATCTTGGCCTGATTTTATGGAAGAGAAGGAAATTAATAGTTGGCTTAAGTTATCGACAACCCCTCAAAATAAGTATTATTAATAGTACATAGTAAAACATTTAACTATAATACTTTCGTGAAGCTCTTACCCTCTTTTTATTTGTCTTGGTGATGAACGAATTGGCGTGACATATTCAAAGAGAGTTGTCGTGGTGTATGTCATTTACATATGATATAGTATTGATTGATGAGACATGCAAGCATGATATACGGGAGGTTTGGAGACATACTTTGTAGTCTAAGGGTTCATGTTGAGCACGAGTAAGACAGAGTACTTGAAGTGCAAGTTTAGTGACGTAATTGAGGAGGTAAATATGGAGGTGTGGATTGATACACAAGTCATTTTCAAGAGATGAAGTTTCAAATATATATAAAGTCAGCAATTCAAGGAAATTGGGAGAGAATATGACGATGATATTATGCATCGTATTATTGATGCGGGTGAATGAAATTATTTATCTATTTTGAACGAAAAAATCTAATCAAATCCTATGAAGCACAACACACAAAACTATACTTAAGACACCAAAAATAATAGATGAATTTCCACTTTGAATTCTTTTGAAGTTCGGACTCTAGTACTCATATTGAAGCTCGACTAAATTCTAATTTGTATTGAAAAGTTTCATATTGTGAGATAAATCACTTCTTTATAAAGACGATTTCGTACCCCGAAAACCTCAAAATTAAGACCTCTAATTAAAAATATAAAAGTATTTATCACTTCACCACCGCCCTCATCGGTTATATTCAAAAAAGTTGTATTTTTCTTTGACACAAAAGATCAGATCTTCAAGTAATTAATCCTATCTGACACAAACACTTTGATCCTATAGAGAATCCACTGGGATCTTAGCAGCTACTGATTCTTTTTTAATTCTTTAATTATTTTTTCACTATTTTTATTTTCTTCCTTTTCCAGGGGATCTTTGAAGCAATGGTTTAAAGTAGTCTATCACAAATTCGAATCATAAAAATAATCATTAATATTTATATTAGAATAAATTAGGGAAAAAATCTGAAATATATTATCAAAATTGCTGTAACAATCCCATACTTTGGGCAGGATCTATTACCGTTGCACTATTTAATAATGTATTTTAAAGATATATTAGTGCTCAGCTGGACAAGTTACTAATTATAATGATGCAATATTTGTCCATGTGGACACCTATATATCTTTAAAATACACTATTAAATAGTGTAGGGGGTAATAGGTCATGTCCAAAGTTTGAGATTGTTACATCAATTTCGGTCAAAATTCGAATATATTTCGAACCTTTTTCCCAATAAACTATTTACATTCACATTTTTAGGTCTGATCTTTTCTCGAGCCCTACGTAAATATAAGATTTTTTTTACATTGAACTATCTTTTTTATTTTCCTTCGCTCCAATTAGTACTACTTCTCAAGTCTCATTCGGCTAGAACAATAACAATAACAATATATCTGAAAAAAATCGTCCTAATTTTTTTTATCATACGCCAATTTTATTCCTACCTCGTGAAGACAAAAAGAAAGAAGCAGTAAATCTTTTTAACCATTTTGGCAGAGAGCAATTAGACCACAAAAGGGCAGAGTAGGCATTTTGGCAGAAGATTTTATTTTCTGACTGATTTGACCCAACCATTTTTTTCATTTTTTTCTTTTTAACAGTACGTGGCGTGGGTCTTATACGTCATTTCACTTACTGTACATCTACTCCGTATAGTGTTTAAATTTTTTCGTTCGATATTCGATATTTATATTGTTATAACCTACATTTCTGAAATTCAAATTCACGTTCGGAAGTTTCATTTTAGAAGTAAAAGATTTTTTTTTTTTTAACAAAGATCATTTCATATTTAAGATCAAACTCGAGATATCTGATCATGTGTACAAAAGTTCTTATATAGTGTATTATCATATTGTTAAGGAGATTATTGTAATTTCAGTTAAATGTTAGAATAATTACACTTTGTATATAACCAAATTATTTATAAGATTACTGTAATTTACATTTTTGTTTAGAGAGATTATATTTTAATAGTTTAATTATATTATTTTATGGGTCAAACATGTGATTTTTTTAAAAAATATATAAAACAATTAAATTTTAGATAATATAATATTAACTATGCTAATTTTAATACATGAATAATTCTCTTTCTAATCAGCGAATAAATACTAAAATTTAAAATGGTAAAAAAAAAATCACTTAAAACAGTATTGTGACCATATATGAACAAAGATGTACTTTGAACTTTTCCCTTTTTAGCTTATATATAGTTTATACAGACCAGAAAAATTCATCCAAACAGCGATAATAATATAATATAATATATACTAATAATATAATTTAAAAGAAAAAGGAGTTCCATTATTATACTTTAAAGCAGGTTACTGTATTTTTATATTCGTACAATATAATATCCTTTACATTATAATATGACAGTTTCTTATTTCTGATGTGTGTTATTATTTATTGTTGTACTTATTTTATAATATCTTTTACTAAATTTGGTCATAAATATTAAAATTTTATATCAAATATATCTATTTGTTATAAAATTTAATCTGATAATTGATAATTCAATCTTCAAATATTAATAAGTTCCGACAAATTGATTGGTTATTGAGAAAAACGAATTGTAGTAGAGTGATAAGTACTCCTTTGAGTACGAAGACTTTCACTCACAAAATTTTAAATGATTTTCAAGTAGAATGTGTGTCCGAACACTTTAATAGCAACACGAGAGCTTATAAAATCTTTTCATTTTATTCTTTTCAAACTTCACCTATGAGATTACATTAAGTAGGTTGTTGATTTAGTTGAAAGAAAAGACTACTTTTTAAGTCACAATTACAAATTTGTAATCAAACGATAGCTTATAATTTCATATAGGATATTTTATTTTTTAAATTTAGGAGTAGAAGAAGCAAAAATTAAGTGTACTATAAGGTGAAAGTCCAACCAATCAACTTAGCAAATGAGATTTTTCATTTGAATTAAATATTTATCAAAAATAACTTTTTTATGTTTTATTCTTGCCAGACTTAACTTACGAAATTGCACTAGATAAGTTCTTCTTTTTTATGTTCAATTCTCATTTGACTTAACTTACAATCGAAAATATTTTTTCTATATTCTATCTTCTTTAGACTTAACTTACGAAATTACACTAGATAAATTAGTCCTTTTATGTTCAATTTTCATCAGACTTAACTTAGGATCGTAAAAAACTTTTTTGCATTCTATCTTTCGTCAGACTTAACTTACGAAATTACACTAGATAAGTTAATTTTTTTTATGTCCAATTCTCATGAGACTTGACTTATGATAAAAAAAATAACCTTTTTACATTCTATCTTTCGTGAGACTTAACTTACGAGATTACACTGAATAAGTTATTGTTTCGGTGACAAAGGGAGAAGGAAAAAACAAAGAAAACAGAAAAACACAAGGAAGAACAGTGAGGGAAGCAAAGAAGGAGATAGCAGCATAAAAACACAGGCATTTTCGATTTGCGAGCTCAAAAAGCTTAGAAAATAACTTTTTTACATTCTATCTTCATTAGACTTAACTTATGAAATTACACTAGATAAGTTAATCTTTTTTATGTTCAATTCTCATCAGACTTGACTTACGATCGAAAATAACTTTTCTACATTCTATCTTCGTTAGACTTAACTTACGAAATTACACTAGATAAGTTAATTTTTTTTATGTCCAATTCTCATGAGACTTGACTTATGATAAAAAAAATAACCTTTTTACATTCTATCTTTCGTGAGACTTAACTTACGAGATTACACTGAATAAGTTATTGTTTCGGTGACAAAGGGAGAAGGAAAAAACAAAGAAAACAGAAAAACACAAGGAAGAACAGTGAGGGAAGCAAAGAAGGAGATAGCAGCATAAAAACACAGGCATTTTCGATTTGCGAGCTCAAAAAGCTTTAACTCAAGCAAAATTCCCAAACATTACTGTCTCTCTCACCCATTCTCTCTCCATTTCTTTCTTTTTCCCCCTTTTTCCTCACCCACCACTCTTAATTTTTCATCATCTTACACAAAAACATCTCCTCTCTCTCTTAAAACAATAAAAATTCAATCTTTTTTTGTTGTTCCTAAAAAAAACCATGTGTTTTAGAGTTTGTTTCAGTTTCAGATCTTAAGGGGTTGTTTCTACTAATGTTTTGAACCTTTTTTTTCTTCTGGGGTTGAATAAAAACAGAAGAGAAAATCAAGAATCAGAGAAATTTATTTTTTTTCACTCTGTTTGTGAAGGGGTGGTTCTTGTTTTTCTGTATAGAGTAAAGGGTGTTTGTTTGTGTGATTTGTTTTGTCTACTTTAAGAGAATTCATCCATCTCTTTTTCAGTGATATTTGGGAAAAAGAACTCCATTTTTGGCTTGTAACCCGAAAATTCAGGTTGGGTCTCAAACGTGTCATTTGTTCCAGCTCAGAATCTTGAAATTCATAAAAAGAATTAAGTTTTTTTTTTGCTTAAAGATTCCAAAAATTTGAGAGTTTTGAAGCAAAAACCAAAGGGCTATTGGTAGAAAGTTAAAGTTTTTTTTAATGATGATGGAGTTTGGAGGTTTGTGTGAATGGAAATGGTGTAGTAAAGTATCAAACACGAGTAATTTACAGCTTAAGTGAATTTTATTTTTTTTGTTGTCCTTTTGTGCCATATCTTTCGTTGAGCAGTTTTGGCTGTACCTTAATTTGTAAGTTTAGCGTGAAGTGTATGTTTGAGCCTTGTGTAGAAACCAAAAGGGGGAGAACCTAGGAATCTTCTAGTTCAATCAAGATCGTCCATTTAATCTTGTCTGAGATCCCTAGAAAAAAAAAGGAACAAAAGAAAAAGATAAAGTCTTTGTTTCAGAGAATCTTAGTTCTCTGTATAGATATATATACATATATATATAAAGCTGCTAAGGAAGTAGTTTCAGGGAATATATCTACTTGGGGGTGTTTTGAAAATCTTGATTTTTTTAATTGTGGGGTTTGGGATTTGAGGGAAAATGGCTATGGTGGCTCAGCAGCATAGGGAGAGTAGTAGTGGTAGTATTACTAAACATCTTGATAGTAGTGGAAAGTATGTTCGTTATACGGCGGAGCAAGTTGAGGCTTTGGAGAGGGTTTATGCAGAGTGTCCTAAGCCTAGCTCGTTGCGTCGACAGCAATTGATCCGTGAATGCCATATTCTGTCGAATATCGAGCCTAAGCAGATCAAAGTTTGGTTTCAGAACAGAAGGTACACTGTCATTGTTTAGTTTTTCCCAAATTTGGTTTATGTTTTCTTGTTAATTGCATACATTTTATGTCTATAGTGTACTGTTGATCTGTACTTCACTTTGTTTAGTATTGCTCAAATCTTGTATTAATTAGATCAGTGATGATAAACTGGAATGTATCACTGTGGTTCTCCTTGCCTAGGCTTGTTGATTGGGTGGTAGGGTATCTGTAAATTTTAGGTGATTGGGAAATTGAGCTTAGAGTTTGGTATGGAGGGTAAACTTTGTATCATTTCAGGTGTCGCGAGAAGCAAAGGAAAGAGTCTTCTCGATTACAGACTGTGAACAGAAAGTTGTCTGCGATGAATAAACTGTTGATGGAGGAGAATGACCGCTTGCAGAAACAAGTGTCGCAGCTTGTATGTGAAAATGGCTATATGCGGCAACAATTGCAAAGTGTAAGTTAACTTAATTCTTTGTTTATTTTTAATGTCCAAAAGCTCTATGTGTTGCTTACTGTAGATTAATGTCAAACATATCTTGTCTTTTTTGTTAACTTGATGTATTCTGCTGAAGTGTCTACTCACTGTGTATTCTAAGATATACAAAATTCCACCTCTATTGAGTCCATGATTTTAATCAGTCAGTCTTATAATTCTGGAATGTTTTACTTTATATTTGGGACTAAATTTATATGGCATTGTTTTTGTGTAGTAGTACAAGAAACATTTAAGGGCCCGTGACTTAAATGTTGTGAGATGACAGATATCACCAGTCATTTGTGGATCAAGAGGACTTAATTTAAGCTTACTTAAGACTCTACTTGTGTTTTCTGCAGGTATCGGCGGCCACTACTGATGTAAGTTGTGAATCAGTGGTAACCACCCCTCAGCATTCCCTTAGAGATGCTAACAATCCTGCTGGGTAATAATTTCAAACAGCTATTTTTCCCACCCCTTACTTATATGGTGTTCATTCTCGAACGTGTTCATACTGTATCTTTGGAGGAAATAAATGGCATATATCACAAGTTAAGGGACTGATTTTTTTTATCTAAGTCATGTTTATTCTCTATGCAGACTACTACCAATTGCAGAAGAAACCTTGGCAGAGTTCCTTTCTAAGGCTACAGGAACTGCTGTCGATTGGGTCCCGATGCCTGGGATGAAGGTTGAACTCTAGTCAATCATCTTTTACTTTTAAAAATTCAGTATTTCCATCTGTATCATTGACCAGACGGCTAAAAGGCAATATTCTCATTCTATTGTCAGCCTGGTCCGGATTCAGTTGGGATTTTTGCCATCTCACACAGTTGCAGTGGAGTGGCAGCCCGAGCATGTGGTCTTGTTAGTTTAGAGCCAACAAAGGTAAACAATTGTGGAAAGTTTATTTAGAAATATTACTGCTGCTCCATTGCTATTCTTGGTCCTTCGATGATTGTAGATGTTGTCAGCTTTTTCTAACTAAAATATTTTACAGATTGCTGAGATCCTCAAAGATCGACCTTCTTGGTTCCGGGACTGCCGGAATGTTGAAGTTATCACTATCTTTCCTGCTGGAAATGGTGGTACAGTTGAGCTTTTGTATACACAGGTGAATACCTTCACTTCAATCTTTATTATGTTGTACTTCTGATTTGATTGGCTACCGCATTGAGGGGATCAATGAATCATTTCTTTCAGATATATGCTCCTACCACTCTGGCTCCCGCACGTGATTTATGGACGCTGAGATACACAACAACTCTAGACAATGGTAGTCTCGTGGTAAGCAGTCCTTCACATTAGAGTGAGCTTGTGTAGGCTACCTGGCCACTTTTATTAGTTCTGGCATTCCCTGTTTAACTAGTCTTTTAACATCTCAACCTTTCAATCCTTGGATTGAACAAAAGTCTAGAAATGTAATATTTGGATCATATTTAACTAAATGCTGCATTTTAATCCCCGTCTAGACATTTGAGGATCTTGCTACTTAAGTATGATACTTGGATCCATTATTTGTGATTCTTAATAGTGAATTCTATTAGCTGTGCCATTTCGTATATGTTGCTGATAGTTTCTTTTTGTGTGTGGCATCAATTTTCCCCCCACCTCACCAAGGTTTGTGAAAGATCCCTATCTGGTAATGGGCCTGGCCCAAATCCTGCTGCTGCTTCCCAGTTTGTAAGAGCTCAAATGCTTCCATCTGGATATCTGATTCGACCGTGTGACGGTGGAGGATCAATCATACATATTGTTGACCACCTGAATCTTGAGGTTAGATTTTGCATAGTACTGCATCTTTGTCATGAACCTGTTTCACTTGGTAGCTGCAATTCACTGCATATATTTTTCAGGCATGGAGTGCCCCTGAGATTTTGCGTCCACTCTATGAATCGTCAAAAGTTGTTGCACAGAAAATGACTATTGCAGTGAGTTCAGCCCTTTGTTATCATTTAATACTGCATATAAATATGCATTCATCACACTTTTCATAGCTTACTGCCACAGTAGAAGCAACACTGATTTCATGCTTTAATCTGTTTCCTGTGAAGGCACTGCGCTATGCAAGGCAATTAGCGCAAGAGACTAGCGGCGAGGTAGTATATGGTCTAGGAAGGCAACCTGCTGTTCTTCGAACATTTAGCCAGAGATTATGCAGGTGATGCTTATTTCTGATTTTTGTTGTGTGGCTTTGAGATGTAGAAATTTTATGCTCTTTTGAGTTGCCAACCGAAGAACATATACATGTACCTTATTAGGCCATTTCTATATTGCAGAGGGTTCAATGATGCCATTAATGGATTCGGCGACGATGGCTGGTCAATGTTAAGTTCAGATGGTGCTGAAGATGTCATAGTTGCTGTCAATTCAAGGAAGAACCTCGCCACCACCTCCGTTCCTCTTTCGTCCCTTGGAGGCATCCTTTGTGCCAAAGCATCAATGCTACTCCAGGTGAATAGTGGATCTTTCTTGAACTGATCAGAAATTTTTAGTGGACAAGTTACCTTTTCCTTGTTAATACACAGCTAACAGAAGTTCACAAGTTAATTTTTGCATCATCTTTTGTGATACCTGCTGAGTTACTGGTCCATATCGGCAATAGATAGACTTGATTCAAAAGAGAAGCTTTCTGTAGTGGCCTTGTTTCATGGAGAACTGGCTCATTTGTTTAGGAAAGAATCGGGATTCCTTGAATGTTAAAGCATGATAATTTTCCTCATTATTTTTGCTTGACATGCGATGTATGAACTCGTAACTGGATCAATGAGAATAACTTAACTCTTTTGTTTCATGACAGAATGTTCCTCCTGCAGTACTGGTTCGGTTTCTGAGGGAGCACCGTTCAGAGTGGGCGGACTTTAATGTTGATGCTTTTGTAGCTTCTGCATTGAAATCTTGTCCGTATACATATCCTGGGATGAGGCCTACCAGATTTACCGGAAGCCAGATAATAATGCCACTTGGCCACACAATTGAGCATGAAGAAGTAAGCAGTTTGCACTCCTTCCTTCTTTCAATTGCTACGCTTGTTGCTAATATAATTATATAAATAATATTATACTTGAGACTTCTTCTCATTTTTGTTTTTGCTTTACAGATGCTTGAAGTTATTAGACTCGAAGGGCACTCTATTGGACAGGAAGATGCTTTTATGCCAAGAGATATTCACCTTTTACAGGTACTTCAGCCTATACTTTGATGTTTCCGTGTGCTGTACTTCACAAACATCCTTGAAGGATATAATGCTAACACAACAATCATTTCCAGATGTGTAGTGGCACTGATGAGAATGCAGTTGGAGCCTGTTCTGAACTTGTTTTTGCCCCTATTGATGAGATGTTTCCAGATGATGCACCTTTGCTCCCCTCCGGGTTTCGCATTATTCCTCTCGAATCAAAATCAGTTGAGTAAATTATCCATCCACGATTCCATTTAATTTAGCGAATGAGCTGAGTTGAACATTAACATTATAGCATGACTTGTGATTTTATTATTCAGGGTGATGCCCAGGATACATTGAACGCACATAGAACATTAGATCTAGCATCAAGTCTCGAAGTGGGCCCAGCAAGGAACTCGGCTACCGGAGATATGGCCTCTTGTTACAGTGCACGATCTGTACTGACAATCGCTTTCCAATTTCCATTTGAGGACAATCTTCAGGACAATGTGGCTACCATGGCCCGACAGTATGTTCGCAGTGTGGTTTCGTCTGTCCAACGAGTTGCCATGGCAATATCTCCTACAGGAATGAATCCAACACTGGGGGCCAAGCTTTCTCCAGGCTCACCAGAAGCTGTAACATTGTCGCATTGGATCTGCCAGAGCTATAGGTAAGGTCCTCACAACTATAATCTTCTTGTGAGCCGTGATGATTTTTTGATCATTGCGACACTTGTTCCCTTCTGTTCTGCTCAACGTTTTGCTTTTCATATTCATGATCATGCTTGCTAGTTTTGGCTTACTGCATCTCTGATTTTCAGTAAGAAGTAAGAGTACTGTTGATTATTTGAGAAATTTTTTCCTTTCTCAACTTATTGAGAAAATATACCAGAGTTTTTGAAGTGCTTGTCTGATTGTTAACATTCCATGTTCTTTTGCATTTAATCTCCAGTTATCACATGGGAACAGAGTTACTTCGAGCTGATTCTAGTGGCGATGAATCAGTACTAAAGAATCTCTGGCAACACCAGGATGCTATTTTATGCTGCTCATTGAAGGTATGAAGTTCTCTTGCTACAGAATTTATGAACTCGCCTTGATATAACATATTTCATTTGTGATTAAGAAACACTGTATGTTATGTTGCTATGAAACATGAACATATACATAAAGAAGAACTTATCTGATTGGCGTTTAATTGTCCTCATTAGTGTTCCAGACATTTTTTTGACATTCCCATATTAAATATTCTCGTTATGTTCCAGTCTTTTGTCTTGTTACAAGAATGTGTCAGTAGGTTGATGATGTTCTCTCTGTTGTTGCAGTCGCTTCCAGTTTTCATTTTTGCTAATAAGGCCGGACTTGACATGCTGGAGACAACATTAGTTGCATTACAGGACATTTCTCTAGATAAGATATTCGATGAACCCGGAAGGGAAGTGTTGCTCTCAGAATTTGCCAAGATCATGGAACAGGTAATTAGCTACTCCGTAGTCTGTAGACTATTCTGATGCTGCAAAATTCATTTTGTCTTTGGGTATAATGGTTTGATCCACAGGCTATTGCAGAGCCAAAAGACCAAAGTTGAGGTTGTTTTCGTCTGACTGTAGTTTCTTGACCACAGGGTTTCGCGTGTTTGCCGGGTGGTATCTGCATGTCAACAATGGGACGACATATTTCATATGAACAAGCTATTGCATGGAAAGTCTTTGCTTCGTCTGAAGAAAACGCTGTCCACTGCTTGGCCTTTTCATTTATTAACTGGTCATTCGTGTAATGCTGTCATTTTTTTTTCTTTTTTCGACCTTTCTCACAGAACACTAATAGCCAGGAACACAGTTGAATGAATGCGGGGACAAACGAAAATTTTTGTAATATGTAAAATTCCCAGTTTCTTCTGCATTAATTTAATTAAACTGGAAGTTGTATTTCATTTCTTGAATTCTTGATACTCGTGTAAATCTTAATAGTGCAGCTTTCTTTTTTTTGAGTGAAGTTGCTTGTTTCTGAATGTTTTTACAACTGAATGTTAGTCCAGAAAGCTTTTGATTTATATAAGGTCACCTGCCACTGCTATCTTTCGGGTAAATCGAGCTTGATCAAAAAAGCGTACAGTGTATTTGTTCCTGTTCAACCAACTCGATCACCTTTACGTGTACCGTAGATTCAGAAAGCTTTAGTGTTACACTAATACTTTGACCTGCAATAGCTACCATAGCTTCTTTTTTATAACACATCAAATTTATCATATATGACTAAATAAAGACGCTTAATAATAGCTGCTTGTAGCCCCCAAGGCCTAGCTCAAGTGGCAAAAGGTGGAGGATTTGTGGCTTAGGTCACAGGTTCAAGCCCCACACCATGCAAAGCAAAGCCCGGTATTTAAGTGGAGAAGGTAGAGGGGCGGGCCCATTATCCACCGAGTTTTAGAAAGGCTGTGATTGGTCCAAAGGGCGGGTCACAGACGGATTTCTCGGTTATCAAAAAAAATAAAAAATAAAAAAAATAATAATAGCTGCTTGTAGCCCCCAAGGCCTAGCTCAAGCGCCAAAAGGTGGAGGATTTGTGGCTTAGGTCACAGGTTCAAGCCCCACACCATGCAAAGCAAAGCCCGGTATTTAAGTGGAGAAGGGTAGAGGGGCGGGCCCATTATCCACCGAGTTTAGAAGGCTGTGATTGGTCCAAAGGGCGGGTCACAGACGGGATTTCTCGGTTATCAAAAAAAATAAAAAAATAATAATAGCTGCTTGTAGCCCCCAAGGCCTAGCTCAAGCGCCAAAAGGTGGAGGATTTGTGGCTTAGGTCACAGGTTCAAGCCCCACACCATGCAAAGCAAAGCCCGGTATTTAAGTGGAGAAGGGTAGAGGGGCGGGCCCATTATCCACCGAGTTTTAGAAAGGCTGTGATTGGTCCAAAGGGCGGGTCACAGACGGGATTTCTCGGTTATCAAAAAAAAATAAAAAAAATAATAATAGCTGCTTGTAAACATTACATATACCCACTGTCACAATATATATAGCACATTTCTTTCAAAATTTTCAAGATGATTCACTGTCTCTTAAGACTAGTCAAAATAGTGTCGCATAAATTAAGACAGAGAAAGTATTTCAATAAAAGGTACCAGTGAAATAATGACAACAGAAATAGAGTAGTCATATGCTAGGAAGAATGGCTACATGATATGGCATTTTCAGTGTCAGACAATTTAAGCTATGTGATGTCAAGACTGCCTGCTAGAAATTTATGTGCAAACCTTCATATCTAGCAACAGAGTAGAGCACAGCTCAATTTCCCAAATTAGCCTGCTTTACGCAATCTGTATTTACACACAGCAGCAGCAATTGTATGTTTTTGGGGGACAATGATCATCTAGACAAAATTTTACAACATCAAAACAAAAGGCAGTACTTTCACAAGATATATTTTGGCGTCGTTTGTAATTTCCTTGAGAGCCCTTCTTCACCTGGATGCAAGTGACCAAAAGTTTAAGAGAAATGAAGGCAAAGCACAGAACCAGCTAAGAAAAGCCATGGCAGTAGCAGTCTCGAACTCTAAGCAGTGATTTTGAGAGCAGACACCGAGGTCATTGCCAATCAGTACAGTAATGCCAGCAGAAGCACAGGCTGCAGCAAACATGAGGGTAGAAGTGACCTGCAAGAAAGACATTCATGAAGAAGATAAATGGCAAGAAGTCATCAATCTGGAAATATGCTCCACAATGAGCTTATTTACAATCTTATATTATATGAACAAAGTTGAATGTGGTGAATGGGCAGTGGCGGAGCCAGGATTTTACCAAGAGAATTCAAAATATAAAAAAGTAAACACACGAGCCTTCCTTATAGGAGAAAGAGTAACTTTGGATTCTATGCTTACTTGAGAATTTCTTTTGATTTCATCCACATTGTACATGGAAGACGTTTCCTCCTTCAATGGAGATTCAACATCTATGTGCTTTCAAATCAATTACATATTGATAAAAACTAATTTTGACATTGGAATTTGCATATATATAGTGTACTTTTTGATGATTGGGGTTTCATCTCCGCCCATGGGTGGGAATATACTGTTAGAAGTAACTCTAATGTCACTCTTTATGAGATATTTAAAAGACAATTAACTTTTCAAAATTTGGTACATGGTAATTTGCACAATAAAGCGGACGAGTTAAAACCCCATGTTAAAGAAGAACTTTTATGGCTGACCTCACGTATCTATATCTTAAGAGATGAAAGATGGATCAAAAATTTCCAAGAATACACTAAGAAATTGCAAAACTTCCATAGGAAATTAACGGAATCCAAAATATCTGCATTAAGCTTTTTCATACCAATGCAAGGTAAAAAGTTGGAACACTTATTGATATTTTACTCATCAAACAATACAAAATCACAGCACTAATGTATTGAACCGATTCTTATGGGAGCTTTTCTCTGTCGTATCAAGTCCTTGCATGTCTGATTGTACCAAATTGTGCAAGGGCCATCAACTTTCTAGTTTCTATGAAGATCCAAATTTTTGTATCACACGAAGAAATCAGAATGTTTGACAAGTTGATATGCATCTTTTTTATCGTACAAGAATACTACTTCAATAATCCCTTCATTTAGCACAAATACTATTACGTGATCAAGTTTTTGATGAATCTGTAGCAACTTACCCCATCACCGACAGCAAATAAGCTCACAACCCGAGAATTTTGCAAGCACCGTCCAACAAGGAGAGCATAAACATCAAGAATTCCTAGAGACAAGCTCCATAAGCTCTGCAAGCCAGCAGCAGCGACAAGGTAACTGGAAAACCAGATAAGATGAAAAATTCACCATAAAGCAACACAACTTCCAGTAAGCATGTTTTTTATCAAAGGGCCAAAATACATAGCACGTACGAAAATATAAGCCAAATATAAGATACCACCCAAAAGAAAAGAGTTCTTAGATTTCCTTCACTCGCGTTTAAAGAAGAGGTCCAAACTTCTAACAAGATATATGATGAATTATTGGCAGCATTTGCAGCCCAATTAGTTGACTTCAAGTCAATGGAGATACCACGTGATTAACTAGCACATTTAGGCAATACTAGATCTATGTTAACAACAGAACTGAACAATGTCCGCTTCGTACAACCATCCAGTGAGGTAATGTGACAGAAAAGATATTAATAAAAGGAGCAAAAGGTACCCCCCTCCCCAACTATATACAAAATCTTAATTTGATCTTCAAAATTTACAAATAGTACAACCATCAAGGCATCAACAGACTTTGCCGGCAAATTACCTTTTTCTTTTAGGAGGATGATAAATATCATATTTACACAGCACCAACCAGTACAAATTAACAACCTGTGGCGCAGTGAGGATGTACCAATACATAAGATGCCTGTCACCGTACTACAACGAGACTTGAACCTGAGTCACTGGACTCGCTAACCACTATATTTATACTTCCGATATAAGTTATAGACTTTATAGGCTGAAATTTTTAGCATATCCAGTGGAGAATTAACACATCCTCCATCAGAAGGCCACAACCCCATCTCCCAGCAATTGTTTTTTTCTATAAGGTAGTTAAGAAAAATGGAAAGATTTGCTTTCTTTTAACTGGATCCTTCTTCTTTGTCAACGCTACTAAGGACCCATAGGCAATTGACTTGAGCCTTGGGGTTTGCTCCCTTTCAAGGTCTCAAGTTCGAAACCCACTGGGTGCAAACAATTTCTGAGGGCCATCGGACTGGGTAAAACCTGAATTAACCGTGGTGCACTTGCGGGAAACTCCTTGCCGAGGGCCTGTGCACCCCCGGGATTAGTCGGGGCTCAAAGAGACTCGGACACCCGGTGCAAATCAAAAAAAAAAAAGATAATGAGAATGCGTATACAAAGCATGACCTTTCCAAGATGTGCAAGGTGCCCCTCAGCCTTCCAACGGGGAAGACTTCAACATGAAAGTCAATTTCCATTCTTCCTGGTGGAGTTGCTCATCCCCATTGGGAGTTTGGGTAGTTAGTAGGAAAGTACCTAGTTCAGTGACGCCTATTGCCTTCGTCTTATTCAAGTCGCAGTACGTGGGTTAAGGTTGATGAGGAATAAGTCGTTTCCCCCCTCTTTCCATGGAAATGTGTCAAAGGAATAGGCACATTTAGAGTTGCGGGACTTGAAGGAATAGAATGCCCCGTCCCCCGTGTCTCTCAGTATGGTTAACACTGGGTGTTCCCAAGCAGTGAAACTTACACCTATTCACCTTAAGTTCATCCAGAGTTCCTTACCCTCATGCACATTTTATTCATTAAGCCATCTTCCTATCAATGTTAAGGAGTCAACTGAGCATCTCCAGATTGAATAGCAAGTTAGAAATAAGTTATCCAAGAAGGCTCCACTACGAAGGGGCAACTATCATTTCACATCTGATAAAATTGAAACAGCTAATCTGATGGCATACAGAACATGAATGACCTTTTATTATACAAAAAAAAGTTTGAAAAATCAAACTGCCAGGCACACTTGTTCCACACAATACACCACGAAGTCGCATACTATATGATCATCTAAAAATCAGCCCATTCTCAATTCGTTCAATTGATTTCTCAGATGGCCACTCAACTAATAGTTATCATCTCAAAAAGTCATCTTTCTTCTTGATTCCAATTTTCTTCAGTAGAGAAAATGGTTTTTCTGAGATAACAACGAGTGACCATGTGAGAAATCAACTCCAATTCATCTAATTGACAAATTGAAGTGAAGCATCCAAAGCTCAGCTCCAAAATTTCCGTACAAACTGTCAACACATAAATATTGCAAAGAGAACACTCATTAACTAAACACATCTCTTCAGTATGAACTCAAATATTACTGCTACCATTTGCAATTACGCCTAAACTTAAACATCTAACTCACATATCTTATCTAAACATGATCGGAACTGAAATTTGTGCTTTCAGAACAAAAATATTACCAGAAAGCTGTGACGGAAGGAAAATCAGCGGTAGTAGCCATAACGCAAAGCGAGACAACAGCAAATACAAACTGAGCGAAACGTAAGAAGGATCCACCAATCGTCCCAGGCATTCCTTGAACATCCTTCATCCTTACTCTCGGCACGTTAGCTGCTTCCGTTTGCAACGGTGGTGCGTCAACAGGATGTACTGAACCGTTGCTCACACTCATTTTCTGTTTATTGATTGAACTTTTGTCCTCCTCTTCTTCTTCTTCAGTTACCAACCAGTAACCACCACCAACAAAACAAACAAGTTACAATCAATTCACCAACAAATCATTCCAATTTTGCTTAACTAATTGTGCGATCTACAACTTCAATTGGACAGATCCGGAGCTGGAGAAATCTCCGGCTGGCGGAACCCTAGTGCCGGCACAGATTGATCGGAGCAAGGGATATATGTATGTCGCCTGGAAATTGAAAGGTGGTGAATAATTGGTCAGAAGTTGTTGGGAGTCGGAATTGTCCGAAGTAGACATTATTCTTCTCAGCCATACTTTTCATACAGTAACTATTTTTCGTATTCATTTTTACTTGTCACGATATTTTTTATTTTTACTTATCACGTTATTTTTTTGAGAATAGAAATATAATTTTTCATCATATTAATACTAATATTTAATTATTTCTTAAGTGACATACAAAATATAAAATGGACAAATAAGAATAAAGGAAGAAATGGTATCTTGGTATAATTTGTTGAATATCTAATTTAAAATATTAAATTAATTTAATTTACTTTAACTCTAAATATTAATTAAATTGACTCTCGTAAATTGAGTAAATAAATATTTTTTGGACTTTTTATTTCTTTTGATAAAAAAAGTCAAAATCGTCCTTTGCACATATTAAAAATGTCTTTAAAGTGCTTTTTTATTACTTATTGAATCAAAATAAAATTTATCTCTTCTTCCACTTATTAAATTAAAAAGATTATTACTATATTAAATAAAAAAAAAATCAACAATATCTTTCTTTTATCTATTTGGGTGAAATGTGCCCATAATATTATTGATGCTTAAAATTGTTTCCATTCGATGTCTGAAGCCCATATTGGAGCTCCGATTAAATTCGAATCGCGCACTACAGGATCCATTCGGTGGTGGCGCTCCCAACAGAATTTTCTCCATACCCAGTGCTCGAATCTGAGACCTCTGGTTAAGGGTGGAGCATTCTCACCAGTGCACCACAACTCACGTTGGTAAGCTTAAAATTGTTTCATTATTAACAATATAGTTATATGAGATTTAATTAAATTTTAAACATTAAGAATGCATTTGGTACGTGAGATGTGATAGATATTTTGAAATTAAATTTATATTTTGTTTTATTAAAAATATAATTTTATTATGTAATAAATTTATACCATAAATCAAACAAAATCTCAAACTTAATTTTCAATATGTCATTTAATTTCATTCAACTTGATATTCTTTTATTATTATTTGCATATATGATTAAAAAATTGCCGACTCCAATCATTTCATATTTTTAAAATTAAAAGATAAAAAAACTTGACAGTTGTCTTCTTGCTTTTGGTTTACACTTCCAATTCCTTCTAAATAGCCTTTTTCCTTAAATTATACATTTCTAATCACCTTTTTAACATCACTAATTAACCTAATTATCACCTTTCTCCCAACCAAACATAGGTTAGTTATGCAATGAAACACTTTTTAACACATAATTAATGCAAAACATGAATGATTTAATTGTGAACATATTGTTTTTTAATATATATTTAAATCTATTTTCATGGATGTTTTGACAATTTAATCTTTTATAAATATAATTTCAGACAAATCTAATTGATCAAACTCTAGAATATACTTAACAACTTTTAATAGGAAAGATCATTTCACCACTTCAACAAATTCTTTCATAATGACTTGAAATAAAATTGGATGTTATCACAAACGAAGTCTCGAATTTGAAAACATGTGGTTGTGGCTCTTTTTCAAGAGAGAAATTAAGAGCACTAGATGATGAATTTCAACTCCAGGCGTATGTGGCTACAAGTGTGTCACGCCTCGAAATAGGGGGCGTAACTGGCACTCGATATCCTATTAGATCAAGTTACCCACTAAAACATACTAGCTAACTAAACTGTGAGACAAAAAGATTGGGCAGCACAACCTCTAAAAATTGAAGTCTGGACCCTGAAGGTCATGACCTGAATGAGGCTAAACCATACAAACAATGGTAGACAAGCCAAATAAAATAAATATGTACCAGCTAGCTGACGAGACCATAACTGAAGACATACCTACTTACACATATATATACATGCCAAGTCTATTGGCTGGAGATTGAAACATACAAAAGAAAACCCAGAATATTGTGTCCACAATAGCCTCTATGAATGACATAAGGACTGTCGGGATAAGGCTCCGACTATACCCAAACTGTACAACAAAAGTAATCATCCTCTAAAAGCCCCAGGATAAGATGGAGCTTACCAACTCACAGTTGAACGTGAATCCTAGCGGGTGGGTCGATCATAATCCCTCTATGAACCTGCTCGCACGAAACAAAAAACAACGTCCCTAGACAATGGGACGTCAGTACGAATAAAAATGTACTGGTATGTAAAGCGGAAGCATCATAAATAATTACTGAAAAAGGGTAATAGAGATACCACTTGAAACTGAAACTCAAATAATCTTTATGACTGGCATTTGGCCTCATACTATTTAAATATGCATGGTATGCTCGTATAATCGTATGTCGTGAATACATATATATAGATGCAAATGCATGACATACCTAACCAAATGCTAGCAATTGTGGTATTTCCCGGCAGCTAACCAGCATCATATACGCCAACATGTGGCCATCGGTGTCTCATACGTATAAATATAGGCAATAGTCCCCATACCTCTCGATTATAGCTCGGGAGTAGAATGCATAGCATGTCATGTCATAGATTTATAACACTTATATGTTATTGTTGTCATGTTGCCAATCTTCGCCCGTTTGTAGTCTTGTTCTCATAACCCCATAATCACTTTCGTAAACACATGTAACCATTTCATAGAACCTCATATGTTCTTCTAAATAAGCTTGAAAAGTTATCTCGAATTTTAGAAAGATAACCTAACCTTGCAGATATTCATAACAAGTTTAAGGTGATTTACTTAGTTCCTAACTTGGTTCCTAGATAATTTATAAAAGAAGTATTTCAAAAATCAACTGTTCTAATAGTTTAAACATTTAAGTTATATTTGAGAGTTTTGAAGATCGTGAGTTACTTTAAAGATTTTTCATAATAACTTTAGTGGGGAAAGAGGGATGGTTACAGGTAATAAGGGTCTCCCATGTCACATCACCCAAAGAAGAATAATAATTCATACATGCGGGCAGATAATCAAGGAAACCGATAAAATGACATGTATATGTCGAATACTCTATTTATTCGAACGATTGGAATATCAAAATAATAGAATCGTGAAAATAATTCAGTTGAGATCCCAATGCCTTTCACTTAAGGTCTTTCTAGCAAGAGAATAACAAAATATCACATTCGGCGTTTTAGGAATTTCCCAGGAATGGTGCTAAAATGAGGGACATAGTTTAGCCTTAACATACCTTTCCAATGAACGCTCGAATGCCCGTAGTTTCTTCACGAAAGTTATTCCTTATGTCATAAGCTTCACAAACACTATATATACACAGCTGGTACGCACCTATAAACAACTCATAATTGAGCTTAAATGGGCAGATTTCCCATATGGCCCCAACTTGACGAAACGTTCGTATAACTTCATAAAAACAATCATAAAAAAGTCCCGAGATGATTACCTCAACAAACCAGTGTAAACCCTAAAGAAACACCAATAACAACAACTTTATATCTTCAAAAACTAGCTCTAAACGCAGCTAATAGAAGGGGAAAACGATTGCCACGTGTAGAGATCACGTTTCTATCCACGGGGGCAATATCTTTAATGGTAGAAATAGTAAAAAACTAACCTTCATCATGCAAGAACTCCATTAGAACCCTCTCTTAAGCTTTATTTCTGGTTATGGAGTGAAAATAAATGGTTTCACGGCTTAAAAAGTTGAGTAAGCTGACATACCATATTTTTTACCCGACCCGGATTCTACTGCGGCAGTCTGCGATAAAACCCTCATAAAATTTTACTCTGATGTCGGTTGGATACGAGGTTTTGTGCGTTGCAAACTAGACTCATAGGCCTTCGATTTGATAGATCATAAGCCTTCTAACTTTTTATATTTTGGGAGAAAACATCCAAGACATTTGACCTAAAGTTAAGAAAATATTATTAGAGAAACTTCGATAACTTTTGTCGACCTTAGTTTCACTAATTTTCTTGACTTCAAAACTTAACATACGAACCTTGTGCTATTGTAATACCTCATAACACATTATTCTTAGCATATTATACACTTATAGGCTTATCCCCAAGGTATAAGATAATTTCAACCTTTCAAACGGGCGAAGTTCTACCCGAGCCATTTCTTTAATCCTGAACTTTGTTTGAGGGGTTCCTTTGACCTAAAACTTTAGTTTAGTTCCTTGATATTGCCACCCATTTGCAATCTTAATCTCCAATGTACGATACCAAGTTATATACACCTCATATAACCATGCCAAACAACGCCACACATATTATACAAGAATTGACAAAAAGTACGGGATCTTACATTGGAGAATCAAATTCTCGTCAACAAAATTAAAATTCAGATAATCAACCAATTGAACTACTAAAATTCCCCACAACTTAGCTCAATTTAGATATGTTAAGAAATCTGCATATTAGATCACAAGTTCGAACTCTACATCGAACAAATTAAAAATAATATAATTTTCAAATTTTGAAAGCTATGATCAATTTTGAGAATTGATTTCAATATAAATATAAAATAAATAAACTATTCAACAAGTACCTTCATTTTTTTTTATATATATATTGTTGGGTCATGTCAATGGGCCCTAATTTTCCTCATTACTCACACCATGAAATTCTTATATGTTGCAAAATTGGCCATCATTTTCATGATAGGACTTTACTAATATAAAGATTTATTTTTAAAAAAAATAATCATTTAGAAGTGCAAATTGCAGATTATTTCCTTCAACTTGCAAATTATAAATTTTGCTAAAAATGACGAGTCAAATTAGTGTTTGATATTCAACTACTATGTTTTTTTTATAGATACAAATAAGACTATTTATATGTTTTATCAATGAAATTTACTATTAATATAATACTTTATAACATGTAAAATATGAAATACTTATTACGTACATGATGGTATTTAATTATTAATTTTGATTTTTTAATAGTTAATTTACATTACTAATAATAGTAATTATGCAACCAACATGTATGCATAACTGTTAATAATTAAGATTAAGGATTGTGATTGAATGAACAATGATTTTTTACTTTTATCTGGATATTTCGAGTCTGAATTTTGAATGTGAAAATAAGTATTGATAAAGAGAGTTTTCTTTTTCGGTGAGTCTTACCACAAGAATGTAAAATCAAATTGTTATACTTAATCACTAATGAGTCATAGTTAATTAATATAAATACAAGTATGTGTAAATGTTATATAAATAAAAACGCTCATCAAAATTTATCAAAGTTGATCTTGTACTTTGAATATAATGGGACATTTTTAACTATGAAAAATGTGAGTATTTTTAAAAATAATTTATATTTTTAAAGTAAGAAATAAAATTATATCTGACTATCAATATAATTTAGAATTATTTTTGATTTTTTAGGAGTACATTAAAATAAAAAAGTGACAACATCTTTATAGTGTTTTTCAAATTACACCAAGCATACTCTTTGAAATTCACCTCCAAATATTTTTTTAAAAAAAAATTCATCATCAAACTCCCCATATTCTATTTTTTAATTAAAGTGCTTTTTTTTTCTTTCTAAAATAACAATTTTGAAGCAATACATAATACACAGCTGTCACGTGCATATACACACTCGTCAGTCGTCATTGAGACAAAAAATAATAATAATAATTCAGATTCAAATGTTGTAACTTGTACCATATCACGTTAATCTTTTATAATAATTTAAAAAAATATCAAATATATTTATTATCTAAAATTAAATAATATAATGACATAGTAGATTTTTCCATAGTCACTTCAATATGATTTATACTTCTTTTCATCTGACATTAGTTTTTTGTTTTTCATATAATTCATGAACGTGTCTTTTAATTTGATCCTAATTGATATTTAAAATTTTCAATTTTTGATTGTAGACAAATAAGCACTACATGATATAATATGCGCTCTATCTAAGTACAATATAAATCAGTTTGAGTGTATCTCACACAAATTATCATGTAGAATATGTGTTTACTTATTCAATTTTATACATGTTTAAGTTTTTATTTGTGCAAACCCGAAATTGAAAGACATAAATGTCAGCCTAAATCATTTTTTTTTTAAAAAGCATTTTTCACTAATCATATTTTTTTTTTCACTCTATGTTCGTATTCATATTGGAGTGAAAATCTAATTCATATTGATCTGAACAATCTAAATTCACACAAACGAATGTATTAAAATCGATTTTCATATTCAAAACTCGAACTCGACATACGTAAATAGTTGTGAATTTCAGTTTTTTGTAACTTTCCCGTCCCAATCTCCCCCTTACCCACCCATCCAACAAAAATATTAGCCTTCGTTTACTCCTCTTTGCCATTTTTCTGAAAAACTCTCTCTCTCTTCTCTCTCGCTCTAATCTCTATCGATATTTACGGCTTCGCTTTCTTTTGATCTTCAAAACCTAGGGTTTGGCTCAACAAAATAAAACAAAACTTGAAAAAGCTCCCCGTCTCGAATCTCTCTATTCAATTTTAGGGTTTACAGATCTGTTCGGCTGTTAATCTCTGATTCAAATATGTTTTGGAAGCTTCCAGTCCTGTCGTCTTGTTCGCCGGTATGTATTATGGATCCATGTCTATTCAACAGTGTTTAAATTGAATGAGCTGAATATTTTTATGTTCTGTGATGTTTTGCTGGTATTTTCATTTTCGAAGCATATTTGATATTCTGTGATGTTGAATTGGCTGAGAAGTGTTCAAATATGTTTTGGAAGGTTCCAGTTATCTATGACTATTGTATAGTGTTCAAATTGAATGAGCTGAATTTTTTGATGTTATGTGATGTTTTGCTGGTATTTTCATTTTCGAAGCATGTTTTGACTATGTTGAATTGGCTGAGCCGTGTTCCAATTTGTGTTAGAAGGTTCCAGTTATCTATGACTATTGTATAGTGTTCAAATTGAATGAGCTGAATTTTTTGATGTTCTGTGATGTTTTGCTGGTATTTTCATTTTCAAAGCATGTTTTGACTATGTTGAATTGGCTGAGCAGTGTTCAAATATGTTTTAGAAGGTTCCAGTTATCTATGACTATTGTATATTGTTCAAATTGAATGAGCTAAAAAAGAAAAATAATCGGCTCAATTATTTTGATGTTCTGTGATATTTTGATTGTAGAGTTTGTGTTTCGAAGTATGTTTTGATCTTCTGTGGTTTTGAATTGGCGGAGCAGTGTTCAAATTGTATGAGCTGAGGAAGGAATTTCTAGACTCAATTATTTTGAAATTCTGTGATGTTGAATTGGCGGAGCAGTGTTCAAATTGAATGAGCTAAAAAGAAATTTCTTGACGCAATTATTTTGATAATCTGTGATTTTGAATTGGCGGAGCAGTGTTCAAATTGAATGAGCTAAAAGAAATTTTCTCGACTAAATTATTTTAATCTTCCGCGATGTTTTGCTGATAGAGTTGTGTTTTCGAATCATATTTTGAACTTCTGTGATGTGGAATTGGCGGAGCAGTGTTCAAATTGAATTAGCTGAAAAAGAAGTTTCTCGACCTAGTTATTTTGATCTTCTGTGATGTTGAATTGGCAGAACAGTGTACTTGTTGTTTTCAGACTATGATTTATAGATTATGAATGTGTTTCTATTGGTGTTTCAAGTATGTATTTTCTTGTAGTTTTTCTGCTATCTATTGTGATAGTTTAACTCTGTTTAGCTCTTTATAATTAGTTATTAAGAAGGATTGCTGTTTTGAGCTAAGTTCATTTGATTTTTGTGTAGCTCTTCATAATTAGTTATTAAGAATGATAATTGTTCTGATCTAAGTTCATTTGTATATGGTCTCCTTCCTATTAAAATTGAATTAAGTCAGTAGAATCGTCATTTATGGTTTAGGGAATTGGGTTAAAATAATTTGGGACTTTTGAGTAATTTCATATTAATTGAGATCACAATGGTAACTCTTAAATCTTAGCAAACCAAAAAATTCAATGAAAAGACATCAGTGAAGTGAAGATCAGTGCAATTTATAACAATTTCTATGGAGTAAGTTTTGAATTGCCAATTCTTCATTGCAGCTGTTAGATCCATCTGCTTGATGGATCACTTGATAATGTAGTTTTATTATACATTATGCCCTTCTCTTTCTTGCATAACCTGGTGTTGCATTATTCTAATTGCGACATTGAGTACATCTAGCTTGCGCTGTAAATACTGTTCAATGAAGCCGTCACCTCAACACAGTATGTGTTTATTTGTTTTTTCTGATGACTTTCTTTCCAACCTGGTGAATGGTGTTGCTTATGATCTTTTCTTTCCTTGGGATTTTAGGTTGAAGCAGTACTAGACAAGGAAAATTTCACTTTGGAAGAGCTTCTTGATGAAGAAGAAATAATCCAAGAGTGCAAAGCTTTGAACAGTCGTCTCATAAATTTGTAACATTTCTCCCAGTTTTAACTTATATAGATGCTTATAATTTGACATGTGCCCAGGAGAGAGTATAGTTGCTGACTAACTGTTTTTAGTTCAGCTTAGAATTTCAGATTCACTGAAACATGGTTATCATTTTCTATTTTCAGTTTAAAGTTACCATTCTCAATTTTTTTTTTCTATTTTCAGTTTGAGGGAGAGAACACAGGTTGAGCAGTTACTGCACTACATTGTTGAAGAGCCTTCTGAGGATGCTGATAGCAAACGAACATTTAAGTAAGTTTCTACAGGAATTGACCTTGCTTTAACAGTTATGTCAGTATTTCTTTTTGCAAGTGTCTGTAGTTCTCTTTAATTTAATCATTTATCAACAATTGATTTCTTGCTTTTAATGTCGTTTCATCTCCTAGGTTCCCTTTCATTGCCTGTGAGATATTTACGTGTGAAATTGACGTCATCCTTAAGACTTTGGTGGATGACGAAGAGGTACTGTATTCACAACATGAAGTAATGATATTTTAAGTAAAAAGTGAAGGTCTTCCACTCTGATGTTTCAATTGTCTCTCTGTGTTGCTGCAGCTAATGAATATGCTCTTTTCCTTTTTGGAACCAAGTCGTCCCCATAGTGCCTTGCTGGCTGGGTACTTTAGTAAGGTAAAAAAAATGATTCATCCACAAGCTTTGTGGGCAAAATACCTTGGTTTTCATTGTTGAAATGTTTATTTTTTGGTCTAAAAGAAGTTGCTTTACGTAGGTGGTGATATGCCTTATGGTGCGGAAGACTGCTGCACTTATGAATTATGTTCAGGTTTGCCCAGTAATCCCCATTGCATGTCATGAATTGTACAAGTTATTGTCTTTTCCTGCTTCATGAGTTAAAGCTGTGATGTTTTGTTTTCCCATCAAGAAATATGTTTTTTATCACTCGTCTATGGCAGATTATCATGAAGACTCGATAAATATCATTAATAAACGCCAAGTCAGTGTAAAAAAGAATGTATAAAATAACTGTACTTGAGTCATCCACTGTCATCCATCAGGTTTGACGAACTAATAGCAAATTTCTTGTTATATCACAAATACAAGTGGAATTAGAAGGATCTCTTAATGTGTTCGTATGCTCCAAAGAGGACGTGATGTTGCCATTATGCTGCTTCTTTACCTTGCCGATCCTATGTAATCTCTAACACAAGATTGCTTCCTCCACTGTCCTCAGCAAGACCCACGAGATATTGAACAATACGATTCTTTGCACATGCAATGCCAACTCACAGAAAATCTTCTTCTATTCCTTAAATTGTTCGGGTTAAATAGCATCCTGTTCTGCACAACAGACAGGGAAGGTACTTATTTTGGAGACTCGATGTTCCAGAACTTTTCTCAATCTCCTGTTTTTGCCAATTCCAAATAATAACATTTTGCTTCCCCTCTCTATATCTTCCTATCTCCCTTGTCATTCTGATTGGGTAATTATATATATTATTTCGTAACATACATACTTAATCCATTCCCAATCTTGAATAGTCTTCCTAAATATATACCTCGCATTGTCCCTCTTAGGGTCTTGTCTCAATTCCAAATATTTAGATTTTCACTTCTTTGCTTTCTAAAGAGAACACTCTGCTGTGCCGATTATCTCTTCTTGTACTACTTCCTTATCTTACCATCCAATTGATATATGAAAGATCTTTAGGATCTCAGGAACTTCAGTCAATCCTGCCTTTTCTCTTATGCATCATCAATTTTTTCGCAAAATTTGATTAGGTCTGAAAGTTTTGATTGATGTGCATCATTTTCCGTCTTATTGTGCTTCTTGCTTCTTCTATGGGGATCCTGGCCTGCTTTCACTGCAAATGAAGTTATGATCCTTGTGTTTTCCTTCCTTCCAATAGTTTTTGTCATGTTGTTTGACCTTGCTTCTGATCCATCGCGAGCTTAAGCCATCACTTCCTATGTTGCGCGGACTCATCATTTTTGCAGCTGAACCCGTCTCGACGCGACACTGCTGCGGGCGGTGCGGGGTGCGTGTCGGATTCGGTCAATCCGATCCGGATACTTTGACCAGAGCCGAGAAAAAAAATGGGGAAGAAGAGATCAATTTCATGGCCGGTGAAAGTTGACGACCTTTCTCCGACAAAGTTGTCACAAGGTCTGGTTGCTCCATGGAAAAAAATAGTGAAGAGGCAAAGCTTACAAGAATAGAGAGAGAGCAAGCAGAGCTTTTTTTCTTGAAAAGGAACAGAGCAGGCTATGTAAATGATTATTTATTTTTTTATAATAAATAAAAGGAATTATAATTTTTTTAAAATTAATTAGTAACAAGTCATAATTAATTTATGCTTTTAAATTTGTACATCTATAGTTGATATGCTTTTAATATAGCGTTTTACAAGATATTTAATATTATTATTATTATTATAACTATATTTTATAATATTGAATAATTTTAGCCGAATCCCCGCATCCGTATCCATACTCGGATTCGCACCCCCGAATCTTAAAATTTAAATTTTGCCGAATCTGACTCTCGGATTTGCGTCCGTCTCGGATACCCGCACCCGAGTCCGAGCAACTTAGATCACTTCATTTTCCACAATTTCAAATCATCCTATGTTCTAGAAGACTACATTGTCTAATACTAAAGTTGCATAATGCATCTTGCATTCTTTGGCTTGCTTCTTCTTGGAGTTTACCTTCTTTAGAAGGTTGAATTAAGATACGCTGGGATGGAATAGTAATTGCAGGGTCCTGAATTTGCATTATGTTTTTTAAGGAGTTGAGTGGATCTGTTGGAGAAGTTAATTTTGATGTGTAATCTTGCAAATCCTCTTGAGACTCGGTGAATGGGTGGTGAAGCTAGGTGGATCATGAGTTCATCCCTTGTTTAAATTGTTTTTTTAACAACTGCACAGAGCTAGCGGATGTGAGTAAGGTTTGTTTGGGCATCTTGATTACTTTTGGGGGTGGGGGGTAATTGGTAGGAACTATAATTCAGGTAATTTCATTTTGCAAACTCTGTGTGGAAGATGATTTAATGCAAAATTGTGTGCCTTTGCAACCTGTAAATGATTGTTTAAAATGCATTTTTTTCCTCTCCCCTTTTTCCACTGAAGGGATTGGTATTCGTTCCTGCTTTTAATTTTTTTGGTTACAGGCCCATCATGATGTTTTCCAACAGATGGTGGATTTGATTGGTATCACATCCATAATGGAGGTTAGTTTGCTTGGTTTTTTTTTCTACCATCTGACACAATCACTAACATAGTCAAATTGTTATATGGATAATCTAGTGGAGACGACTCTTTTCCTCTAACAAGTCCTTTCTTTCAAGGTTTTGGTGCGACTTGTCGGAGCTGATGATCATATGTACCCCACTACTATGGATGTGATGCAATGGTTGACTCTGAGCAATTTATTAGAAATGATAGTGGACAAATTGAGCCCCTCTGTAAGTAAAAAAATACACAGCTACCTGATTTTATGTTAATGGTGGTTGGATGTATACACATGTGGAAATGTTTACAGAGCATTTTAATATTGGATGCATCTTTTCTAGAGTATTATATGATTGTGTTGCTTCGCCTGTCTGTTGGTATCTATTCTTGTGTTTCTTGTTATCATTATTTCTTTGCAGTGCCTTTACAGATCATCCATCGAAACTTTCTTTACTGGTTTACATGTTAAATTGTTGGTTATTTAATGTTGCAAAGAGTCTAGTGAGTTTCTGGTGTTAGGAGCAGCAGGAGCTAGAATGTTTTTCCTTATCTGATAGGAATTACCTGTTACCAGACCACTGAACTATAAGTTCTCTCCAGTTATGGATGCATGTCCTCTTTGCTCCCCTTAATTGATTTGACTGAAAAATCTTTTTTTTTCTTCCCTTTTTAAATTCTTATTTTCGGGAATAGTTAATATATTTCTAAGTTTGTGTATCGGAGCACTAGTGTGACTTGGTGTTTTACTGAATGGCGACTCACACTCGAAACTCTTTTGATGGATTCTTTCTCCTTGTCCAGTGTTCTCCTGAAGTACATGCTAATGCAGCAGAATCACTATGTGCAATAACCAGAAACACTCCATCCCCTTTGGCCACCAAACTATCAAGCCCAAGGTTTGTTGGACCTTGGTTGATATTTCCCTTGGAAGTTGGTCTCTGTCTTGACATATCTTTTCAGCAGATAGTAACTTTTATTCATCAAGTGTCACAATTTTCTCTGCTTGCAGTTTTGTAGCCAGGATATTTGGTCATGCCCTTGAAGACTCACATTCAAAATCTTCCCTTGTCCATTCGTTGTCTGTCTGCATCTCTCTGCTGGATCCAAAAAGATCAATTCCATCATCTATGATGTATTCTTTCCGGAACCAGCAGATGTATGAGTCTCCCGTGCATGTCGATCCGGACACTATTGATGCAATGCTTCCTAAACTTGGTAAGTTTTCTTATGTGGAAGTTAGTACAGTTTTGAATTTGGATACTTGTTTAACTGTGGAAAAGGTCAATTTCAAGTCTCCACTGGAGACCAGTTTGGGGGAAGTGTCATAATGCAACATCTATACAAAAGTGATGCCCTCCTGCCACCCGGCAAAAACAAGAAAAAAAGTTACAAGCAGAATGCTACTTGCAGTTATGATATTTGTTTATCTGTTGCTTGCTCATCTTGAAAAGTTCAACAACTTTGGCATCACTTATGGCACAGGTGGTTTGCTTGAGCTGTTGAATGTATCATCTGATGAGAAGGTTCTGCCAACAACATATGGAGAACTCAGGCCGCCTCTAGGAAAGCATCGTTTAAAGGTTTGTCTTGATTATATACTTGTAACAGAATGAGCTGGCCTTTGTTATTCCTTTACTATTTGACTGGTGTTCTCTCAGGAGGATATGCAAAGCGAGAACTTCACTATTATGCTGTTTCCTATTTGTTGTTAAGAGATCAAATGGTTTTATGTCTCTGTTGCAATGGAGTTATAGATCTTGTGTTTGTTATTTTGATGGAAATTTGGGATAGTAGCTTTGCATAAGTACAACCAGTTCTTGAATGCCTGTGGAGTTTGTGTCTGTGGTCTATTGAGTTGATAATCTTGTTCAAACTTTTTAATCTGTCCATCTTACTTTTATTTTTATCTTCCTTGTAGATAGTGGAATTCATTTCTGTGCTACTGAAGACTGGTAATGAAGTTGCAGAGAGAGAATTGATCAGCTCTGGGACAATTGAGAGGGTCCTGAATCTCTTTTTTGAGTAAGATGTTATGTCAATGTTCCTGTTTCTTGGCCTCATAAGTAGTTTGGAGTGAATGTTCATATATTTTATTATTGATCTTCCTAAAACCAACTTCCGATTGACATTTTTACTATTTGCTTAATTTCTGTATAGGTACCCCTATAACAATGCATTACATCATCATGTGGAGAGTATAATATACTCATGCTTAGAAAGTAAGACCAACACAATCATTGACCATCTTTTTGAGGAGTGCAATTTGATTGGGAAGATAATTCGAACAGATAAACAGCCTACAGTTTCTGGTGATGGAAATCAGGTTAATCTTTGTGAAACAATGAAATCCTTTGTTTGAGGTTTTTGATTTTGTGCACAATCCCCCTTCACGTTCGAACAAAAATTCTCCCGAGTTTTCTCCCCCTCTAAAGGATAAGTCTGTTTAATTTGAAATATGCAGTCTCAATGCTGGTAATAACTTGTGCAAGTATTTAATGGTGTTTTTTTAACTGATGCAGCCCACCTTACCAGCTACTGGAAAACAAGCACCCCGAGTAGGTAATATAGGGCATATAACTAGGATTTCTAACAAACTTATTCAGTTGGGAAACAGCGACAACTGCATTCGAGCACATCTTGAGGTTTGTCAGATATAATTTTGTTGCTTGATATGCTTCACAAAACCTAGGTTTCTGAGGCTTTTTCTAATGAGGAGCAATTATTAAATCTTTAATGTTAAATATACCGTGTTTCCCTTTAAGATAAAGTTCTTTTTTGAAACTTCATTGTGGGCACAGGAAGATAATTTCAGCAAACAGTTACTTGCCTTTCCACACTCCAGAATTTTAAAAAAAAATTGGCACTAAAACTTGGTTCATTTCTGGCAATATTGGAGTGTACATCAATATTTGTTCAGATGTGCATGACAATAGAATGGTTTGAATGATCTCTTGGCAACATTTTCCTTTTCACAAATAAATGATCACTCTTCGTGAAGGCAGTGTCTATTTTGAGGTGCCTGTTGATATTTATATTGCTGGAGCTCAGTAGTCTCATGCCTACCTTTTTTGTTGATATTGGTATTGTCTCTTAATACTGATGTTTCTGTTCTAACTGGTTTTGCTCTACTTGTCTTGTACTCCAGAAGAATATGGAATTTAGTGATTGGCATACCACTGCCTTACAGGAGCGTAATACATTAGAAAATGTCTACCGCTGGGCTTGTGGGTAAGGTTCTATCTCTTTTTTTCTTTTCTGCTAACTTAATTGCAAAAATGAAATTCTCATAATGGTTGTGTGCATTATACTTCGACATAGATCTGAAGTTGGATAATTATTGTATTGAAGCTACTGCTTGGAACCATTCCTGGGCTATATTTTTATGTGTTGGCAGTGCCCTGGTACAGTAGTAGTACAAATAGGAGAAGTAAATAAAGAATATGCACAAAGTGAAGTTTGAAGTATCCGATACCTTAAGCAGGTCATTCACCATGTTGTTGGTGTTCAAACAAGCTGCACTCTCCGTCCATAGTACCTTTCTGTCAATGTTTGGATCTTCAAACACTAGGAGCAAGTGGAAAATGGGGAAAAGAGGAAATGGTGGTGGGTGGGACAAGCCAGGAATTAACTGAAATACATGCTTTTGATGACCAGAATCTGTCACAATAAACTTATTTTTTGTTGTGATCTAGTAGTCCAAGATGTCTTGCTATTAGATGAAGTTATCGAAGAGAGGCTTGCAGAATTTCATGGGGATAAACATGGATTTTATAACTGCTTAAGATGAAACGTCTTTTGGTGGAAAAGTTATTTTTTAAGTTCCTTAGTAATCCCTTTTCTACTCTGCTATTCTTCTACAAAATATTGGTTTATGTTAATGTCCTTTATTTGTATGGCCAGCCGACCTACTGCATTGCACGACAGAACGAGGGAGAGTGATGAGGAAGACATTCATGACAGAGATTATGATGTAGCAGCTTTAGCGAATAATCTGAGTCAAGCATTCCGCTACACCATATATGATAATGATGATGCTGAAGAGGTAAATTTTATTTCGTTTTGGGAGGTGAAATTTGGGCAGTGTGGGCTTCTGCGTGCATAAAAAGGAAAAAAGAGGAATATGTAAGCTCATCAACATTTTTGTACTGCACCCCCAACTCAACCTTTGGTAATTGTGGAGTTGGGTTTTGGGGGGGGGGGGGGGGGTGT
>NW_006238943.1:660918-665529 GCF_000226075.1 Solanum tuberosum | reverse complement strand
TTGCGGGGGGGGGGGGTCGACTTTCAGTGTCTGTTCACTCACGGTCTTTCTTGCATTTTCCAGGGGCGTGGAGCTCTCGATCGAGATGATGAGGTCAGTAGTTCCATATCCCTGATTAAGCAGTCTTCCTTGTGGATATATTATCGATCATTATTGCATTTGCCATTTGTTATCACTTGCCTTGGTGTTCCTCACCGTGTTATGTTCATGCCATTGTAGGATGTTTATTTTGATGACGAGTCTGCTGAAGTTGTGATATCATCCCTAAGGTTGGCAGATGATCAGGGGAGGTGAGTTCAAATTTCCATGTTTTTTTAAGTCACGGAATCACTTGAGCACATATGCTACTAGAAATGAAAGTGAAAAAAGAGAAGGCATATAGATGACGAAAGAGAAAAATGTATTTCTTTCCAATTATTTGACTATGGTAAATGTGGCTCTTCATTTCTTTGGTTCTTCCAGTGTCTTTAAAGATGAATAGGTCGTTGAAAACAACGGTCAACTAATTGGAACTCTTAATACTTCTAAAGGTCAGGACAAGGAACATCCATCTCTTACGAGCGGATGTATAACAACCTAACATGCCATAGTTTATACAAGATGTCTAGGCTTTCAGAGTTGTAATATCTTTCAGTTTTATATGTTACGACTCGCTACTGTTTGTATAATGTCTACCTTTCCTTTTTTTCCCGCCCTCCACTTCTGCAGCAGTTTGTTCACAAATTCAAATTGGTTTGCATTCCAAGATGATAGAATTGGTGATACTTCTATGAGCACCTCACCTGCTGATGTGATGGAGGATATTAACCTCAATGGAATGTCAAATAGTAGCAACAGCAATAGTGATGATGAAGTGGTAGTTGGAGAGGAGGATGAATTGGCTGAGAGCAAAAATTCTAATGCAACACCCAACTCTAGTTCGAACCCCTTTAATGGGTTCAGCATAGCCAATTCTGGTAATGATGGGGACTTTAATCAACAGAATGAGAAAGCAGACACCGCAACTGACATGACGTTCGAGACATCAGGGAGTGATGACCCCTTTGGAGACAGGTCTATGCCTGAATGGGTAGCATGGGGGGATGCCTCAAATTTTCAAGTTGGTGGATCCACCGTCAACCCATTTGTAGACCATAGCAACTCCGCTGACCATCTTGCCAATCCAGGGGAAATAGGAACTCCACCACTTAATTCCACTACTAGTTGTAGTGGAGAATCTATTCCAAATGGTGTCTCATCTCCTGATTCTAGCAAAAGTTCAGGATCTGATTCTAGTCAGAAAACAACCACTGTTCATTCTTTATTTGAAGAGGATGTTGAATTTGTCGGCGTGGAATTGGAAGGTACTGAGAAGGCGATGGAACATGCTCTTAAAGAGGGGATTGTTGGCGAAGCCGCTCCATTGAAAAGGAGCATTGTTCCTAAGGTACCAGAAAAGGAGAGCACAGATGATGGTGGGGCAGGAACAAAGGAGTACAACGATGCAAACTACTGGAGGGTTGACCAAGAAGTTGCAGTGTCGGAATAACTGTGGAGATCTATTGAAAACCTGGAATCCAGAGCTAATAGCCAGGATCCCCAACTACTATCGATTGGTGAGTTATGCAAGCACATGTGTACAGTGTACTTTGGTTACAATTGGGATCAAACAATAGGCTAATGTAAGGTTTGTCACCAATTAATTATTGTTACTCTTATTTATGTTTATTATAATTCAGGTTATGATTTCATTGTAAAAAAATTTTGGTTTCTTGTCTGACTTTGTCATCTTTCTGTAGTTGTATGGATTCTGGAGTAATCTCAGTTCTCCATCCCATTAAGAGCAGGCGTAAAAGGCTGCCTTGTTGAGACTATGTGAACTCTATTTTCTCTTGCCTTGATATTCATGTATCGCGTATTTGATTCTTTGGATAAGAAAAGAAAAACTAAGCTAACCCAGGCCTCGTAAGTGTTCTTCACCATGTACTACTTGTGTATGATGAAGGTAGAAAAGCATGCAAGCTTAAGCAAAATAACACATGAAGAAAATTTGGCCAAGCAGGTATGACCATTGCAACTCTGTTCGTAGTAGCAGAATATACTATTCCATTGAAATATATATATATATATATATATATATATATATTGGAGAGTAGTAACTTTGTGTTACTACTATAAATGGTCTCACCAAAATCTACTTTTTAACGATATGGATTAAGAACAATAAGGGGTCGTTTGGTTGCTAGTCACTTGGCTGTTTCGATGGATTGTCAAATTTCTAAATCAAATTCAGGAAAAAACAATAGACACAAAATGTCTATAATAATGAATTCATGTTTCATGATCTTGAAATGTAAAAAATATAACAGTTGTCATGGTGAGTATTGGTCACCATGTCGGTTTTAATGGATCGGCTAAATTCCAAGCCGATAGGAGTTCGTCAAACAAATTTTTAAAAAATAACATATAATATTACCGTAAAAATTTCCCAAATTTATGATTTTTTTTTTGTTTAATAACCTCGAAATGTTCAAAATAAAATAAAATGGTGCTTGCCACGGTGAATATTGGTAGGTAGACTGATCAAATCTGAGACCAATTGGAATTCACTAATCATATTCAGGAAAATTAATTCATGTAGAAAAAAATACCCAAAATCATGAATTCGTATTTTATGACTTTGAAACGACAATAAAATGACGTTTATTGGTCACAAGGTTGTTTTTGATGGACCAAACCAGATTTCAGGCTAATCATAATTTACCAATCAAATTCAGGAGAATCAACATGTACTAATATACACAAAAGGGAAAGTGCTAAATGGTCAGAAAATTAAAAAAAACTATAATATTTTTTTATTTTAAAATAAATTGATCTTTTTTTCATTTTTTTAGTTAAAAAGTATTAAAGTTAAAAGGGTAAAAATATTTAAAAAGATAAAATATCATTCTGGCAAAAAATAAGGTTATTTGATTTTATTTAGAATAAGTTATCCGTGTGTTGTGCTAAGCATTAATTACCCATTATATTCAATGTTCCACTTATTGGGATTAGTAATAAAACTGTTGAAATAATTATTAATTAACGTGATGCATTAATTTCATCACTAAGAATTATTTTAATCCACATTTCAATGGGATTAATGAATACTTTTACCAAAGTGTTTGTAGTCAAAGAAACCATTAATGAAAGTTTAGACATAAATGAAACTCACCCATTCATACGGCGATGTCAATGGAAACCCCACGTGAAAACTTTAATGAATACTTTTACCCAAGTGCTTCTAGTCAAATGAATATTTCTTAGTCCATTCGTTTTAATTTGTTCGATCTATTTTGACTCGATACAAAAATTATAAAAGTAAAGAAGATTTTTTTTAATTTTAAATTAAATATTATTCTTGAAAGATATAAGATCAAGTTAATATGAATTCAGTACTTCCATCTCTGAATATAAATTTGATGTATAAGTAATGGATATAAACTTATGATTCTAAAAATATAATATAACAGATTCAATATTGAAAAACTTTAAAGGTCGAATTCATAGAGTTTAAATACTGAATCGGTTGAAAAGAGCACATAAGTTGCCTTGGTTATTTTTTTTCATGTCATCTCATTACCTCATAGAGGTTGGGCGAGTGGAGTCTGATTAAAGTAGAAATCACATTGATTTGATGAAAACCTAACCATAATTGGGTTGGCAAGCAATGCTTCAATTGTTGTTTTGTTTTTGGTAATTAGTTGAGGGGTCGTTTGATAGATCTTATAATAAAAATATTGAATAAAGTGTCTCGTATTATTAATGTTGAGATTATTTTTTATATTTAATTTGGTATATTAAAGACAGTTTTGTCTTTGACCAGGCTTATCCATGTATTAATAAGCACATCTGTTACTATTATCATAATTTGTTATGTATTAGTTATGCATTTTATTCAGTATTATAAAGTGTATAACTTATACTTAGTTATCCATATGCTGAAAATCTTACCAAACAAAGGATTAAATAATATCATGTATGATATATGGATTAGATTCTCTAATACATCTTACCAAGTCTGTAATTTCACAAGTGAAATCTGAGAAAAGTAGGATTTACACATAAATTATCTCTAATTTTCATGAAATAAAGAGAATATTTTCAATAGATCCTAATATTAGTTGAAGTTATACCTTTTTGATATAAAAAAAAAGATGAACAAATTTCACATTAATATAATTTGAAAAAACATCTGAAGGAGACAAAAGTGGGTGAGAAATGAATGTTCCTTTCCATTTTCTACAACAGGTGTTTACTTTATTTGCTTATCCTAGACCATTCATTTATTTCCCCACATAGTTTCTGGTCATTTTTCCAATTTCAGATTGACCATTAAAATAGAGAATTAAATATTGACATGCCCAAAGTACCATGGACAAAGAAATATCAGAATGTTAATATTAAAATGCAAACATGTCACATAAATGTAAAAATATGATCAAAAGTTGCTCTGAGTTTCCCTATTTGAAACATTTTAACATTTAGTTCTTGTTTCTAGATGAGATGACTATACAATTCAACAATACAACTGTAAAGAACATGCACGATAGACAATCGTGGTTGGGGGGGGGGGGGGGGGGGGCAGGTAAA